>NC_048897.1:31040594-31219709 GCF_011077185.1 Oxyura jamaicensis
CCCCCCCCCCCCCCCCCCCCCCCCCCCCCCCCCCCCCCCCCTCGAGTCGGGGGAGAGGTAATCAATCTTGTCTAAAAATATGTCCAGGAATACTAAATTTGGTGGGACTCTAGCTATAGGATTCCAATGGCTGTTTGTTTCGCTCTAAATAACACACACTGCTCCATGCTTGGACTTGCTGGGTTCAAGATTTCATCCTCTGGATCCTGTTACAACTTCGCTGATGTTTTCCTGAGCAAGCGCTTACAGGCGGATGAAGTTACATTTTAACCTGGTTTTGAGAAGTTTAAATTCCTTATAGAACGTGTTAGTTACGCTATAGCAGTGGTGGCTGACTTCCTCACGCACACAAGGCCTGGGTATTTTCCTGCCTGGTTGCACATTAACGCAGCACCGTGTCACGAAGAACCAGCCCGGGGTTATTTCTGCTTTAGGAGAGTGCTGCTTCAAGTTCCCCAAGTGCTTTCAAAGTAAATAGTTAGCACTAGCTTGGATCCCAGCTTTGCTGGGCTGTTGGCATTGGGAAAGCTGGCTGTCACGGCAGCGTCCTTGTGCCCATGTCCCCAGAGGTGCCCAAGCTCCTGGGCGGGCAGCAGCACTCCTGTGTCTTTCCCAATCCTTCCCCATCTTAACACCGAACCTTTTAAAATAAGGCAGGAACTCCCCGGGAAAGCTCTCCCCTTCCTCCTTAAATTACGTGACCGACTTGAAAGACAGCAGTTCAGCTGAAAACCCGCAGCCCGGCTGCTAAAACAGGGGTGTTGGTGCATCCCGGCGGGGAGCCGGCACGGACCGCTTGTCCCGGCCGCACGGGAGACCCGAAACTGCCGAGCATCGATGTTGGCGACGCTTGGCGCTGGGGACACTAGGGGGCAGGGCTGGCACGCTTCTGGGGCTTTCCCTGCCTGGCCCGGGCAGGACTGGGGTGCTGGAGCCGTCCCGCATCGCCCGCAGCAAAGGCTAAGCAAAGCCACTTTTGGGGCCACACCGAGCGCTGCAGTGCCCAGCCCGGGGGTGACCGGCGTGCCCCTGACCCCACGGGTGACCTGAGCACCCCTGGGACACCCCCAGGCTGCCCCCTGGCCCTCCCCAGCAGCATCCCGCCTGCCCCGGCACTCCGGGCCCATGATTTATGAGGCAGGCCCTTGGAAACGCTCCGAACCCAGAGCTTAAGTGCTTCTGAATGGCAGCATTAATTACTATTAAAAACACACATTTATATCTCTCTCACCTGCTTTAAATCCTGGGAAATTAGATTCCCTACTCATCCCTTCCAGCCCTGGTGGCAGCTGGGGGTGTTTTATGGCCCTATAAAGCCTTGCAGTACCTGCTGTCTATATAGGCTTTTATTTATGAGGTCCTTAACAGGCTTGCTGGTGGCACTGTTTGAGCTCTCCCTACCCCCATTTTGGTGCTGTTTCCCCTGTCAGGAGCTGTCCCCACAGCTGCCCCTCCTGCAGGGCTCCAGCTCGGCTCCAACTCTCTGTTCAGCTCCGTTTCCCCTCATTTCCCTACGCGTTTCCCTGGGGAAAAGGGTCCATGGTGACAGCACACTCCATGCTGCTCCCGGTGGTGGGAATTGGGCTCAGGGATGGGTGGTGGGATGTGTGGTTTTGGGCAAAAACACAAAATGGGGAGTTTAATGGGGAGCCCCCAGCTGCTCTGGCACAGCACGCAGCGGGTGAGAGCACCGGCAGTAGGTGTGTATGGCAATTTGTCTCAGCCTCGATACTTTTTTATGTGGAAATGGGATTCAGGTAGACAGACGCCTCTTGACAGGCTTCTTAATGGCCTCATTTGCTTGTCCTTTGCTGCAGTCATGCCAGTTATCATCAAAAGTCACCAGGGGTTGGGAGATGAGCAGCCCTAAAACCCCAGATCTCAGAGACAGTAGTTTGTGTACATCTACAGCTATGTTTGTGTAGGTCCTACAAATATTATAGCCTTTCTTTTTCAGAGGGTGGAGGCGAGCAGTGTAGATGTAGATCTTAAAATAGCCAGCTTTTCCCTAATGGACTGCAGCAGTTCTGCAGCTTATTGTATGCTGAACGCCTTGATGGAGCATTTAAAAACACACCATGCCCTGGGGCTGAGAAGCAACCCCCATCTTGCTGGCGGCCTCTTGCACCCACGCAAGGGATGGTGGGGTGGAGAAGAGCAGGAGGCCAGGAGCTGTGTCCAGGGCTCTCCCATGTAATGTCCCTGTCCCTGGCTCTGCCCTCCGAGCACTTCTGGGTCCTCAGACCTGCTGGAGACCAGATGCTGCTCTGGGGAATTGGCCAAATTTGTGTGCCTGTGTCAGCCTGCCAGGGAGAAATTGATAGATATCTCTGCCTCCTGACTCCCAGGCTGAGCATGCTAATTTATAGATTGGATCTGTCGCTCCTGATAAACGATATCTTACTTCCCTAATGCCGCCTTCAAATTGAGTTTTTAAGGCTAGGTCAGACAGGGAAACCAAAGGGTGACTCCGCTTTCTCTTTGCTTTGGCTCCATTCTCCGTGGTTGGGCTGAAGTTGGCTTTTCAGCCTGGAGACAGAGCCAGGAGCTGTGGCTGATGCCATCCTTGGTGGCCAAGTGGCTGCCTCAAATGAGGCTCTGAAGCCCCACCTGCCTCCTCCAGGTGCTCACTTGGAAAGAAATCCCTGAATCCAGTTTGGGCACGGCAACCCCTGCAGGATGCTTGTCAGTATAGTTAGTAACACGTTATTTATGGAGCAGCACACCATTTTCCTGGAAATGAAAAAATCCCCAACCAACCAAAAAACACAGAAACACACAAAACAAACAAACAAACAACAGACCCTACACCACATTCCCCTGTGCTGGACATCTATCCAGCTACAAGGTCCCTGCTGTCCTGCCTGCTGCCCTCCTCCCAGTCCCACCCAGAAAGAGGGGTGAGATGTTCAGAGCGATGCTGGAGGCAGCTAGGGATGCAGGTCCTCCCTACACACACCTGGCAGAGATGTCCCAGCAGCCTGAGACGCCCATTCCTGGGAAGTTGTAGCACAGTGGGACTCAGCTCCATGTGGCTGCTGTGATGTGCCGGGCACCGGAGCTCAGAGCAGCCTGATGGGGATTGATGGCTCTGTGTTTGAGCCAAGAGCTCCCAGCAGCAGTGGAGGAGCAGGGCTGGTGGGGCATGGGCAGTAAATCCAGCAGGGAAGAGGCATTTCCTGAAGGGATGCTGAGTGGGACAGTGGACAGGATGGTGATGGGATGCCTCCTAATGAAGCACACGCAAGGCAAAGATGCTCCAGCTCTGTTTCCCTCCTGCCTGTGTCCATCCCCGTATCTCTGCAGCTTGGCTGCGCTGTGTGCCAGGGCAGGGGGTGGAGGGGGACCTGAGACCTTGCTCAGGAGCCTGACAGAACCCCAGCTTGCCCAGGAGCACAGGATGACACCAGAAGGCTCCCAGCTTTCCCCCTGTCCATGCCTGAAGCCAACAGAGAGCCTGCTGGCAGTCCCCAGGGAAGAGCAGCAATTCCCTTTCTCTGCCTGTGCCAGGTCAGGTGAGCCGAGCATTAATCCCTCCAGGGGATGTGCCTGGATCAGCACAAGCACAGCTTTCCTGAGCATCCTTCTCCAGCAGCAGAGAGGAGCAGTTTCTGGAGCACAGCCAGCGGCTCAGACCTGTACATCTGTGAGCAGCTTTGTTCCTCCTCTGGGGAACTGCCTAACAAAGTTGAGAGTTGGCCAAACACCCAGGATTAAGCATATCACTGCTCTAACCCTCTGGAGGTTAGGGTAGTGAAATGCACATGCGTGCAGACCCTTTCAGCTTGTCGTCATTGAGCCCTGGATATTTTCCTGTTACCCAAGAAAGGATCTTGCTGAAGCTGCCTCTTTATGCCCCAAGCACCACTGCAATAACGCAAAATAAACCAGACCAGTGAATACCTTCCAAAGGCAGTGAAAGCAGCAGCCAGAGTCAGGGCCCTTCCACTCACCTTCGCTGAGCTCTAACTCTGAAACCCAACGAAGCATCCTCCCTTTCCCAACTTCCAGAAACCTCAGCAGCCCAAATTTCCCTGCACGACCATCTCAGCTGATTGAGATAGCAAATCCTGCGGCACATCGGAAACTGAAAACGACAGAGCTGGGAACAATAAGCTGAATCTGAACTTCCAATTAAAGAAACACAGAGGAAACAGCTGTGATTCGATCCAGATCTAATTCAATCCAAGCTTCCCCCTTTCAAGGTTTGTTCCCCCCCCATCCACTGCAACAAACCTTGCTGCCGAATTTAGGTCAGGCTTCACCCCCTGTGGCTGCTGAAACCTGGCTCCAGGTGAGGCCCTGGAGATTTCCTCCCACCGCCCCGATATCTGGCCAAATAAAATTTCCCCTGACCGAAGCAGTGGCTTTGGTCCACCTGTGGTTATCAGCATGCGGGCTATGGGCAGCGAGAGGGCTGCCAGCTATGCCCCAGTGTGGGGAGCAGGTTGTGATGGCAGAGCTGGGCTTTTGGGACAGTGAGCAGGGCTGGGTGAGCAAAAAGAGAATTCACCTGGGGGCTAGGACAATCCAAAATGATGTGGTGGGAGTGATGTGGCCGTGAGGGTGGTGGTTGTGGCCAAATGTGAGTTCTGCGACGTGCGGGATGGAGCCTGTGGTTTACGGAGCACAGCCCCAGCAGCAAAACCAAAATGTGGGTGAGAAAGGGAGCAGCACACCAGCCCTGACCCCCACAGCTCTTCTCGCCCCTCTCTGGCAGCTCCCGTCCCCTCCCAGGGGGCCCCATGCTCCCAGTCTGACTCCCCCAGCACCGCAGAAGTGCCCCCTCTATGGAATCCTCCTCTTTTTACATTTTTTTTTTTTTTTCTCATCCAGGGCTTTGAAGATGGTTGTTGCCATGGAAACATGCTTTAAAGCATGCCTTTTTCCTTCCATTCATCTCTGGAGCCTCTGTTGCCATAACAGCCACATCCCACCCCTCCCTGCTCCCCGGCACGGGTCCCCCATGGCACGGGGGTCTCCGAGACACTGCCTCGCACCACGCAGGGCAGGGGTGGTCAGCGAGGAGCGTGTCTCCAGGCCACAGAGCTGACAGCAGGGCACAGCACGGGAGGGGATGGCAGATACACACGGTGCCTGCCCACTGGCTGCGGCAGAGCCAAGGCTTAACTGAGAGCACATTGCTGGCTGCCGTCACCTCAATTAATGCGGCCCTGCTTGCTTTAGCAATTACCTGCCCATGGCTCCCGGCCTGCTCTCAGATGGAGCTCTCCTGCCAGGAGTTACAGCTGATGAGCACAAGTGGGGAGCAGGCACGGAGGGCACCTTCAGACAGCCTTGCCCAGATCCCATGCAGGCACCTCTCCTGCGTGCCTGGGCACCGGCTTCCTGCTGCCCCACGCTCCTGCTGCAGCTCTCCAGCAGGAAAAGCGTGGGTGACAGCAGCACCGTGGTCCCCGGTGCATGGAGCTGGTGGGGAACAGCGCTGGCAGCCGCCAGGAGTGATGGGGCCACCAGTCAGGGGCATGGAGGGTGAGTTGTGTGCTCTGAGCACAGGGGAGGCTGGCTCCCAAACAGCTCCTCGCCTGCTAAGTGACCCTACATCAGCTGAAGGGTGAGCGCAAAAAAAAGTCCAAGGGACCGCCGACGTTGTTCCAGGGGAGAGAGAAATATTGCCTGTGCTCTCCAGAGGGCAGCAGCAGTGGAGATTTAAATGGTCACGATGCAATTTCCTCAAGATGCAGTTGAGAACTGCTACCAGGCTTTGGTTTAAACTACTTAGGGTTCTTTACATGGCATTAGTAGCTGCTCCACACCACTGCAAGGTCTGTGTCCTGCCAGTGCTTCTGGACCAGCTGCTGAGTGTGCGGGCTGTGTCTGACAGGCCCGTGCTGGCACCAGATTGATGTCCTTCTTGTTCCCGATAAGGATCCGAAGCCTCCTCTGGGTCCCAGCAGCGATTCTTTTATCCTCCCTGATTGTGGCATCCGCGCTCCCGGCGTCCCCAGGGATGCATCAATCGTGGAGCTGCAGGCGCCACGCTGCTATCGGCAGCGATGATGGAACAGCTACAGGAGCAGCTGTCATTTCTCCCTGTTTGCGTTTTGTTCTCGGGCTATCAGCGGGACATTTTCCGCCAGACACCTATCAATCTGCCTGCCCGACGCAGGCTGTGTGGCTGAGGATGCCGGTGCCAAAGCCTGCCCTCTGCCGTGCTGCCTGGCACCAGCTGAGGGCACGGAGACCCCTCTGTGGTGCCGAAAAGCAAGATAGCGACAGGCCCATGTCCCATTTAATGATGCCCTATCCATCACCGAGCTCGCGGGCCATGCCTTGTCTCTTTGCTGGAAAACCTCAGGGCAAGGTGAGCTAGCTGCCCTGCTCTGCCGTAGGCAGCACCAAAGCGAAGCACCCATATCCTCTGGCTGCCCAGGAGGATGCCTCAGCCCCATTTGGTTCCCCACTTTTCTCCAAGCAGGGGCCTGTGCTTTGCAGCTTTACCTGCTGCCACACTGAGAGCTGACTGTGCGGCTCGATGCCACATGGGGAACCCTGCGATGTCGTCCCTATGGCTGTGTCCTGTTCTCCTGACATGTCTGGGGTCAAGCTGCCTGCTCACCTGAACCTCTTCCAGCCCAGCCTGTGTTACAGCAGTGCTAATTAAACAAATATGTCTCAATTCTGATGAAGAACTATATGCAAATCTGTGTAATGCTTCGCAGCGGGATACGTTTTAGCAGTCAGCTCCGCAGTCACGTGTTCCTCTTCAGGGAGTGCCAGCTGCATGGAGAATGAGCCCAAACAGGGGCTGGAGTCTCCCGAGCACCCCAGTCCTCGTTACCCTCACACCCAGCAAGAAAAAGCTGTTCCTCCCTGCACAGGACCATGAGCTGGGGCAGCGGCTGGTTTCTCTTGGCATCTCATTGACAGAGTCTGGACTTTACCTTGTGCAAGAGCAGGGGATCAGCCGCCTCCTTGGTCAAACAGCTGGGACCGGACCCCAGGCAGGAGGCAAAGGCTGAGCCGTAACTTTCAGCTCCACCTGCAATGCCCAGGGACACCCATTTTTTTTGGTGTTTTCCTCCCTTCTCTGGTGGATGTGCAGAAAGAAGAGAGTTTTTTTTTTTTTTTTTTTTTTTTTTTTTTTTTTTTTTGGCCTGTTTATAGACTCAGAATAATTAGAAACAGAAAGGTTTCGTACCTTTTTCCAAGAAGATAAACTTCTCCAGAGACAGCCTTTGTGCATACTGAACACCGTTCTTGAAGCTTCCCCCACTGCTCTCTGGGAGGCACTCAGCACGTGAGGCACATCAAAGGTAACGCAAAACACCGCTGAGATGCTACAGGGGGTAGGAAGCACCATACCAATGACATTTTAATCTTGGAAAGAAAAAGTGGGAAAAAGTGCTTAAAATCCCTGCCTGAGAAGACAAAATGTAGAAGGGTCTGGATGGGGTATGGAGGGTTGCTCTCCGGGGCAATTTTACCTCCTTACCAGGCCAAGACCTCCTCGAGCTGCGAGGGAAGTACAAAGCAGAGGTTCCCTTGGGCTTTTTCTGACCAGGCACCAAACTGAGAAGTCCTCTGAGGATGTGGAGTGGGGAGCGGGGAAGCAGGAGCAGAAGGTGGGCTCCATCCCCTGCCCTCGCCCCCCAGACATGCTCCCTCTGAAATCCACCCCACTCCGCCTCACACCACAGCTAAGCAGCTGAACGTCTTGCCACAACCCATGCCGCGGCACAATTAGTCAGTGCAAATGGGGATTTTAATTGCCCCTGTGATTTATGGCACCCGGGCAGTATAATTACAATTCATTCTCAGGCACGGTCAATGAGGCGTGCAGGAGCACCATCTCCTTACTGGAGTGACTGAGGCGCCAGCTGCAGCCGGGAGGGCTCGCACCAGGTTGGTGTCCCTGTGCCCACCTGGGTACGGGGATGTTGATGTCCCTGTGCTCACCCGTGCACGACACTGCCCTGGCTCATGCTGCCCAGACCCCGGGTGTCCCGTGGGCGATGGTCCCTCTGCTGTCTGCAGGAGGCCGTGGTGAAGCTCCACGATTTACCACACAGAGGGGGACTCAGCGCTGCACTCTGCTGCCATCCCCTCTCCCCATCGCTGCCTCTTTCTCCCTTCCTTTGCTGCAAGGAAGGAGCTCTGTCTCTTGCCAAATCCCCCGTCTGTGTTGGGGGAATGGGGTGAGCCAGGCGTAAAATGAAAATAAATCACTAATTCCTCCTAATAATGCCTGATTTCCTGATTTGATATCCCACATTAATTCTAATTACTCACCCAGAGTCAGGGCATTAATCAAGGCGTTAAAACTTCTCCTTGCTTAGCAACACGGAGCCGCCAGCAGCTGGCAGTCCTGGTGTGGGCTCTGCCTGTCCCCACGATGGCTGTGTTGTGCTGGGGGGCTTGGGGGAAACCCCGTCCCACTGCCACCTGCCCTGGGGTGCCTGCTCCCAGCCCAGTGCCCCTTTGCAGCCACCGGGCAGCACCAGCCCACGCTGGGTTTTGCCCATGTCCGTGAAAGACAAACTCACTTGTTCGAGTTATGACGCAATTAACATTTCTTCTGATTTTTTTTGTGTTGAAAGGATTAATATTGCATTTATTCACTGATTAATGTTTTTTTGAAACTCATCAGTTGAATAAGCTTTAATTTGGATGGTAATTAACTGAAATATGTATAAACTCAGAATCTGCACTCAGTTTTATTAGCCTGCCTTACCTGTCCTAGATACAGGACAAAAAAGCACTTTCAACATGCACTCATGTTTAAAAGCCCTACAGTTTATGAAGGGCAGCATTAGACACAGTGAACGAGCTAGGCTCGGTTTCTGGCTCTGGCATCCTCACAGGTTTTCAGAAGAGCGGACCTCAGTTGGTCAGATGTCACTGCTAGGACAGAAATGGCAACCAGCCTTTCTGCTTTTTCGGGCTTTTGACCGAGCTCATCCTTGACAGCATTTTCTCTGCACTTAGAGAGCCTGTTACTGTTGCCAGAATCTGTTTTTGTATTTCATTCCAGGTCTCAGATGCTTCCCAAGCTGTTGGCTCGGCATTAACTTTTGAGCAAAAAGCACACGTTTCCTGGGTACTGACACTTACATGGCTTTAATAGCCTACAGGAAACTCATGCCTTGGCTTGGCGTTTTGAACCAAAAGAGTTAATTTTTAAGAGAAATATGGAGCTAGAATACTTTCAATGCACAGCAGTATTTAAATATGAGGTTCGGGCACTACCTGCCCTCTGAGCTGGAGAACAAAGCAGAGTCTCCCACACTCAGAGCTAATTGGGGTTGGAGTCTGGTCACCCCAAACCACGCTGACTTCGGCACCCAGAGTTTATCCCTCTGAAGTTCTCCTTTATAGCAAAACCTATGGTAAGAAGAGGAGCAGAAAGCCACGCAGTGGGCAATGTGCATGTGGAGCCCACCACTTGCTGAGCCTCACCCCATGTCTCATCCCGATGGGGATGGGACAGGTGCTGGCCCCACGGGGATGCTTACAGCAGCAGCAGCTTTTAAACTAAAACCCCACTCTGGCACCTTTGGAGAGTACAGCCTGCCTGTGGGGGGACTGCTGACTTGCTTTCTTGTTTCTCTCCTCCGCAAGCTGCAGGTCAGTGGTTTACAGCCCAGGGTCAATGCATCCTAAGGGTGCCGTGAGCTACTCCGCAGCCTAACTAAGAAAAGTGAGCCTCTCGTCCACAGTCTTACAGCTGCTGTGCAGGAATTTGTGGCTCCATGGTAGTATTTTTAGGAGGTATACAGCTGGGACTGCTCACAAAGCTCAAGACAAAATAGATGTGTTCACCCAAGAGGGTTTTACAGCCTCCATACTCAAACTCCCCTTTATTCCCTGGCTAGTGCACAGGATTAATTACATTTCTGCTATGCTAGCACGTCCCTATAGCAGCTGACTTGCCATCACCCAGCCAGGATGGACAAATCCCTACCCCACAGCTCCTCAGTACCTGCAGGACAGACTGTGCTCAGCCCCACCAGGCTGCCTTGGTGCCAATAGGGATGGGGGATTGGGCTGTGCCTGCTCCAAACACCCTGTCCTCCCTTTGTCCGTGCAGCAGCATGCGAGCACTAACAGGGACTTCATTAACGTGCACGGCCTCCCCGTGCCATCTCCAGGTCTCTGCGTGCCATTAAATCATCTGGTTTGGAACAAATTCACTGGGAAGAACTACAGCAAGTCAAGCAGAGGTCTGGGACACAGGAACAATGGCCCATAAAGCAAACATGCAGCAGTGCGCTCAGCTGCCGGGGATGCTGCTGGCACATGTGGCTGGGAAGATTAATATGCACCGAGCAAGCAGGAGCAGGGAGGGAAGCTCGCAAGGTTCCTCTCATTAGCTCATCCTTCCAGCTGAGTTAATGACTCCCAAGTTTCACCCAGCCCTCTCTGCAGCTGCTATGGAGTGGCACCACAAGTTAGCAGAGAGCTGAGTGTGTGTGCACGATGGGGGGCTTCAGATCCCCTCCAGACCCCCTTCAGGGAAGGCTCTACTCCCAGGACACTGGGATCGGGTGCAGGGAGGCAGGAGGGGACATTGTGCCATGCCATTGCTCCCTTTCCTCTACATGGGGACAGGGCAGGAGGGCCTGGTGTATCCCAAGCTGCAAAAGCAGGAATAAAGGGAGCTCAGAGGAGAGTGTGCACAAGGAGCAGAGAAATATGGGACACATGGGTAGTAGCCCTGTACACACAGCAAGACAACTGTTGGCCAAGCAGGGGCGGCAGTGTACCTACAACCAGCTCCTGGGAAAGGCAAGGTCCCTACTGAGGGACCCCATCCCACCAGAGTGGACATTGATGCCATACAAACCAGAGCTGGGACATGCAGACTGCTGCAGGAGGGTCTGGGATATCTGGCAGGGCAGCAGCCGGAGCAGAGCCAAGCAGGGAGGAAGGATTACTTCTGCGGAGGGCAGCTCGTGCCAAGGATATTTTTTATCCTAATGATCGCAGGCCAAACCCAAAGAAGGAGCTCAGTGGGAATAGGACTAATACATCAGCCTTGTAAGCCGCAGCAGTACGGGGCCAGATTCTGCTCCAGAGCAGCGTGGGACCTGGGTCAGGAGCCTGGCTAGAAGATGATGGTGGAAAGCCTGGGGGGCTTGGCACAGAACTGCAGGTGCAACCAGGTGCCCACACATGGCAGGAGGGGGCAAAAGACAGCCCCTTACCTGCACAGGAGAAATCAAGCTGTTGCCACAGGGGTGTGCTGCCTGAAGGTCTGAGACTTCAGGGGCTCCCCAAAGCCAGCCAGCTTCATTGGCCCCATCCTGGTTTGTACTAGTACCAAGGCTGGGATCTCTGGTGCTCAACATCCTGCATCCCCGCCGCCTGCTGTTATTCCCTCCGCAGGTGAGCTGCGAGCAGCCACTCTCCCATGCCCTTCTCTGATATTTCTCTCTGGCAGCCTCTCCCCCACCTTCTCCTCCTCCTTTATTCTTCAACTCAAGAGCTGAAATGAAAACACCTTCCCCAACAGCCCCTGACAACAGCGGGAGGGAAACCAGCTGCATTCTACTGATTTGCAAAGAAAGAAATACAGAGAAATGTCTTGATAGCATCGTAGAAGAAGAAGAAAAAAAAAAAAAAAAAAAGCGGATGCTGCGCTGCGCTGCACTCAGCTGTCTCAGGAGACTGGGTCTCTGCTCCTCTGACTGTTTGAAGCCCGGCTCAGTCCTCAGGGATCTCAACAGCTCCAAAGCTGCTGCCGAGGAGCAAGAAAAAATCAGACATGTTCTCTACTGGCAAAGGCTTTCCCTGCAGAAATCAAAGGATGCTGCACAGGAGCGGCACACCAGGTACGGCCAAGAAGCAGGAGGCTGAGGGGGGCTGAAGTGACACTGCCTGGGAAGGCATAGCGGGGCTGGAGGGAATGTGGCTGCTGCCTAAGGTCTGCAGGAATTTGATGGGAATTAACCTCCCTGGGGAATGGGGTCTCTTCTTCTCCTCCCAAGCGAACTGGGTGAACTTGGGGTACTGGTGCAGGGCTCCTACTTTCTGAGTTGCTAGCATGCCTTCCTCCTGCCCACGTTCGTCACATGTAGTCTCCAGGCCACTCACCTCAGACAATCCTGCCAGAGAAGCACGAGGCCATCCCAAGGCAGATATCTTGAATTCAAATGAGCTGGGCTCTGGAAGCACCAGTTTCTGTACACCATCTCTTCGTGCAGTCTGGGGCTCGTGCAGACAGAAGGAAGCAGGACGTCCCTGGTGTCTCCAGGAGGAGGAAGAAGGGACCTGTTCCCAGGGGCTGGGACAGGACTCCCAGGGCTGCTCATTGCATCAGGCAGCAGCAGGGCAAAGCTCCATCACCACTCCTTGCTGGAACTGCAGGGAGAAACAAGTTTATGAAGTTTATAACATCTTTGGCAAGAGGTAATACTAGAGGTTCTCCAAAGAGGTGCAACAGCCAGCTAACATCACACACAGACACTACTACTGCATTTGCAGGTGAGAGCAACAGTTAATCAGCTCCATTCATTAGCAGCTCATTAGCTTTAAGGAACCTCCCCCATCACCATGGGCCTGGTTGTGCCTCCTTACAGATGCATTACACCATTTGCCCTGCAAACAGCCCCATCAAGCTCAAGATCAATGAGAATATTCCCACAGCACGAGGCCTTGTGGAAGGACGCAAGGCCTCCCATGTCCGTACGGCAGCACGGTGTGGAGCTGTGCAGAAACACCCCCCCATGCAAACAGCCACCAATGTCCTAAGTTGCTGAAACAACTAACTCAGCTATTGTTGCGAGGGCAATAACACTTCACAAACACCACACAGAGGTCTCTGCTCTTCGTTGTTCCAGCTGCGAGGCTCGCTGTGCTGTTTCTGAGAGATCCCATTACATTGCCTTAAGATTCACTCAAAACCTGCCGTAAGACCTCGGTTTTAGACAAAACATAATTCTCGGCAGTGCTTTGATCCTCCCATCACTCATCTCTTTCTAAAGGGCTCAGGATGTGTCTCTCCTTGAAGCCACAAGCTCTCAGCCCTCATGGGCCTGCTGCAACAGCTTCCCTGTGAGCCTGGGTTGCAGCCCTGCCACCGGAGAGCCCCATAAGGACAGAGCTGGCTGCTGGACCCAGAGCACCATCACTTTGCTAACAGACAAATCTCTCAGCACCCTCTCTCCCCCCAGTTTTACTCAACAGGCTGGGGCAGAGCTACCAGTTCTCCCCAGTCCCATGCCCGGAGCCGCCCCAGTGCTGCCGTGCCCGCCGCTGTTGGTGTTTCTCAGCCTCTCGATTTTTCCAGCACCGATATTGCTTTTCCTGGTGTTGCCATAACAACTGGCGTTAAGAGCTTGTTGACATTGCCCCGTTGTACTAATTGCACAGTTTCCTGTCACCGTTACATGCCAGTTTATTTCTTTCCTAGGCCTGAAATTGCTTTCGGCCACCTTGTCCGCTCCCTTGCCACTTCCCCAGGCCTAGTTAGGGAGGTGGAATGAGGGAACAAATGATCCTGAAACGCCCCAGGGAAGTGTCATTTAACCCATCCAGAGCAGCCAGGAGGCCACGCAGCTCCAACGCAGGGACTTTTGGATAAGTTGCCTACATTTGCTGCGTTGCACCTGCAGCAGAAGGAACATTTAGGGCTGGGTGTCGTGGCATGTGAGGGCCATGCTGGAGCTCCTGCAAGGCGTCACGGCAGCCCCACGGGTCCCCATCCACTGGGAATGGATCCTGTCCCCTGGGTGGCGGTGGCACAAGGGTTTTGCTCCTCGCTCTGACAGAGGAAACGATTAGCAGGATCGATCGCATTGACCTGGTGGAGTTTTCAGAGGATGCTTGGGTCACCTTACAGCTCTCCTCCTCTCAGCCCCTGGCAGCCTGTCTTCCTGCTCCCACCCACGTTTCCCCATAAAACACGGTGGCCAGCAGTGCCACAGCATGACACTGACAAACACCCGCGTGGAGCCTCCTCCCTGCCTTGCAGCACAGTCGCTGCTGTCCCCAGGGATGCTGGATGAGGGACAGGGACAGACCAGACGCATGGGAAGCTCCCAGCCTCCGCTGGGCACTCCTACCCCAGCAGCAAGGCTGCCCTGTTGTGTTCCTCTGTAATTTATCACCAAGACACTTACTTTATAAATATTAAATGAAGGGCTCCATAAATTTTTAATGCAGAAAATAAAACTGCATTTGGTGAAGGAAAAAAAAAAAAGCAAACCACAAAACAAACAAACCAACCATGCTCCCATGCTCCACACTCATTCCTGTTTTCCTCTCTTTCCCTGGCCTTGCCATGGCTTGCTGCTGAACCTCCCACCCCTGTCCCTCTGATCACGGGGAAGGAGACAGCCAGGGGTGGCTCTGGTGGCTGCACAGCATGGATCCTGGGCTGGCCAGGCATCCGTTTTGGCCATGTCCTACAATGGGGGCTGCTGCATAGGGGCACAGCGTGTGGCATGGCCTGGGAGCTGCAGAGACCTGCCTGTCCCTCACTGCCAGCCTGCTGCAGTGAAGAGCACGGATGAATCATTAGGACAAGTGCTCCTACAGCCCAAGCACAAATGAGGGAAGATTGGACCTTAGGCAAATAACAGCTCTTTGCTCAAGTGCGCTACATTTCTGTGCTCAACTGCAGCTCCTCGTGCAAAGCCTATCACAGGGAACGCGCTGCCGATCCCTGGGGTCTGTCTGGCACACAGGAGGTGAGCAGCCTGGCCCCAAAGATCAATACCTCACAGTAACCCCTCAGCATCACCACGCTGTTTTCCCAGATGCTTTGTAGAAAAGAAGTCAGCCAGAAAAAGCCGTCGCTGGACCCTGCCTCGGGTCCTCCCCGCACCCTTGGTGGGAGCCGTCCGCTCCCCAGCGGCTCTCTGCGAAGTGCAGATGCCAGCAAATCCTCGCTCCGCAGTCATTAACTGCGGGGAGGCACCGAGCGTCAGCAGATTTCTGGTGGGAGCAGATCAAGGGGACTTTCTCTCATCCGGATGGTGACAAAGAGGGCTCGGAGGGAGCTCTCTCCTTGCTGACGAGCGCCTGGAGCAACCTCACACCTTCCACATCAGATGGACATTGGCTTCGCAGCAGCCTCAAAAATGCCCACAGGAGTTCCTCGCTGCTTTGACAACTCCAGAGGTTTTGGATGATTTTTGAGGGCAGACGTGCCTGTGCTGAGCACATCTCCCTGCTCCCTGGTGCCCCTGCAGGGCCCCGTGGTGCTTAAGGACCAGCTCAGCACCGTTCCCAGGCGGGGGCTGTGGGGATGCTCCGGCAGGGAGAGGAGGGATCCCCAGCTGCCAATCCACGCAACAGAGCCAGGCATTAACCAAAACAGAAACTAATAAAAGTGATTTTTAACAATATTAACGGCAACACAAGTTATTAAAATCCACACTCAGCTGGGCGTGGGGCTTATTGAGCATTTTCCTGGCTTTTTGTCAGACTATGGGATTGCCCCAGACATCGGGGCAGGGTGTATGACAAGGAGAGACAACGATCAATTTTTAATATTGCATATTTAAGCAGGCTTGGGCTCCAATCCATCATATCCCCTGGCTTTCCCTAAAATTAATCTTCAATAGCTTATCGAGAACTTCAGAAAATTAATATCCCAGCATTTCACCTTAGGGGAACAGCACTTTCTCTGGTTGAATATGCATGCAAGAGCAAAAAAGAGTGCGATGAAATGCCTGCCTGCAAGACTTCAGCTTCAAAAGAGTGGATTTTATTATTATTATTATTATTAATTTAGTGGAGCCTCCTCCCTTCACTGGGCTCCAGCTCCCCTGGTGGAAGCATCCCGGGAGGGTGGGACAGTGCAGAGAGGACAAAACAATTCCCAGGCTGCTTCCTACACAGGACACTTCACCTTCCTGTAATGGGGCCCCAAATGAATGAATCTGCTCTTTAACGTCAGGCCATGGGAGCATGAAGGGGAACAGGAACAGGACGTTCCCCCGCTGTCTGATGCCAGGCAGCTGAACATCCGCGCTCCCACTCCCAATTTCAGCGGGGGGAGGCTCCTGCTGGCAGCGGCCCCGACCCTGAAGGCAGGCAGAAGCCTCCGGTGGTCGGGCAGGGCTTGCAGCACCGAGGCAGCACACTGCCTGCCCCTGTGGGAACGGCTTGTTCACAGGCAAATGTTTCATTTTTTAAGGGCCCAGAGGAGGGTGTGAGCCCTCCACGGACTGGCAGTGACCCAGAGAGCGGCAGCAGCTCACCAGGAGGCAGCCCTACCTCTCCCCTGGCTGCAGGGCTGTCAAATTGGTGCCCAGGGAGACAAAGAGGGGATAAAACCCTCATTTTCCACCCCTCCCTGGCAGACAGGAGAGGTCAGATTCTGGCAGACGTGGAGGGCTTTTCTCCAGATGCCACCAGGGAAAGCAGCTGCTGCTGGGCACATCCATGCCTCAGGATCTGGGGCTCCCAAAGCCTGTCTCAGCTGAGGGCAGAAGGAGAGCAGGGAGAAAGGCATACAGAGCAAGGGGGGGATCTTGAAGCCAGATCTGTGCCAGGCAGGAACAGGGGAGGCAAGTGGGATAGGTGGCTGTAGGGAGCTGGGGGATGCCCAGCACCATCTCACCAGCTTCCCTATTAAACAGGCTCCATGGCAATGGGATTAAGAGGTCAAGGAGCACGGGGACCACATCCCTGAGTGGATTATCATCTGCAGGAGAATTAAATGGAGATTATCTCCAGCCTAGCAGGCACTGCCGGGGCTAGGTCGGTTCAATCTCCCCCTCCAGCAGCCCTAAGTCCCTGCACAGGGTCCCCAGCATGATGAGGGCTGTCTGTGGTTCTCCCCATGCTCCTTGCATTGAGGGCCCATAGCAGGCTGCTTTGTCCCAGGACAGCACCTGTTGACACCGGGAAAATGATGCTGGAAGCAGTTGCTGTTCCTCAGAAGGAGCAATTACGCATCTTCATGAAGAGAGCACTTATCATGATGTGTTCATCTTCCCTGACACCTCCCGTACCGTGCCCTGGCTGCGTTTTGCAAACACTAATTAATTAAGCCGTACACCTTTGTTAGGAGCTGTGGTGGGACTGGTGCCTGCCTGCTGCTGCCGGGGTGCGGCTGCTCTGTGCATCCCTGCAACCAGCCGCCGGCCCCATGGGATGGATGCTCACAGGGGGGCTCTGAAATGGGGACACCAAAGCTTGGCCTGGAAGCAGACATTGCAGCAGGTAACGAGAAATAAAAAAATGAGCCCGAGCGGGTTTCCACAGAGCAGATGGCTGGAGGTGTAAAAACAAAAGACAACAAGAAAACCTTCCCCCCAAAAACAAACAACAGATAGTTGGTAGCAAATGTTACACTGACAATAAAAATGAAGCCTCCAGGGGTAATTTGGGGAATTACAGATCAGTAAATTGCACATCTGTGTGCACCAAATTGATTGGAATGATAATTAAAACCAGAACATCTCATAATACAGCCCAGTGTGCGCATCTCTGAGGAAAATCATGTCTCACTAATCTCCTAGATTTCCTCGAATTTATCAGCCCGGCAGTGGATAAAGAACAACGAAGTGGCTATTTATTTAGGGCTTCTTTGACAAAAGACGGTGCAGACAACTGCTACAAAAGCCTATTAGCTGTGGGGCAAAAGACACTGTCTTTCCCTGTATGAGAAACCGGCAAGGAACCCCAAAGCAGGGAAGGTAACTTGTTTGGTTTTTTGATGGCAAAAGATCAGCAGCAAAGTCAGGATCTGTGCCTGGCTCCTGCTGTGACAGTTTGTTATCAGTGGCTGGAATGGAGGAGCAGACACAGGAGGTAGAAGTACCAACTCGCTCAGGTGGTTCTCAGCCACAGGAGACGGCAAGGAGCTTTGGAGAGCCCTCCACATGCCGCATGGATTGGTACCATGCTGGCAAACTGCATCAGCGCCAACAAATGCAGAGAAATGTTCTTTGTTGTGTAAAACCTGCGGTTTTGGTAAACCCAAGGGGGTTCCTGCAGCACCTCCAGAGAGAGCAGGGGCTGCTCTGGGGACAGCTTTGCCTGGGGAGGAGGCAGGAAACAGGCAGGGCAGAGGATCCTTCCAGCTCCCCATGCTCCTGTCACATCTGTTTTTAATCTGAGCAAGAAGGAGCCTGCTCATGCTCCCGCAGGGTGGCCCATACAAGTCCGTCTCTTGTATCTTTTAAGAAAGAAGGAACTCGTCCCCTCCGCTCCCCTCCCGGCTCCTCTCTCCGCATCCATCATCATTAGCAGCCATAAACGTCAGAGCCGCAGCCATTAGGCTGCTATTCCCAGATAAATAATGCTTTTCATATTTAATTTACAAGTGGCTGCAGAGCCTCTTTGGGGTGCACGGGGTTAATTAAGAGCCGAATTAGATAGAAATGCTTCTCCCCAGGGAAACTCAATTAAAGCCTTCTGGAAAAAAGTAAATAAATTAAAAAATAAGACACTGAGGCTGGGCAAAACCTCTCCCTGAGCAGTGGGGCTGTGCTGGCTGATGGGAGAGGCTTCTCTGCTTCTCTCCTCACCATGCACATCTCCAGTTTGGGCAGCTCCCAGGATCAGGACAGAGGGAGCCAAAATCGAGAGTCCACGGGTTTCAGTGAGAGGTGCCAGGGAGGATGCTAGTGGTTAATCCTCCCTCCTGCTGCACAAACAAGCTGCCAAATGCTCCCCAGGAAAGTCGGCTCCTAACAGGAGGTTTACCAAGACCTTGTTGTGTAAGTGAAGGAAGCTGACGGCCTCCTTCTCCCAGACATCTGCTCACCAAACCGACGCTTGCTGCAAATCACAAGCTGCAAGCAGCCCTGTGTGAACTAGATATCCTGCCTGTGTTGGTGTACGGGCAGCAACCCTGCCCCTTCCCGAGAGAAAGGGCTATGGATGGAGCACCACTGCTGGAAGAAAAAACAAACAGACAAACAAAAACACACAACAGAAGCCAACTAACCCTCTGGAGAAGGAAAGGAGATCTTGGGGGATGACAAGTGGATTTGTTTACATGGACTTTCTGCTCTGATCCCTCCCCAGCATGCTTCCTTATCTGGCTTGCTAGACAGGATGGAAACTTGAAATTTTGAAGGGCTCCAAATCAGGACACAGCATCCTGTAAAGAGCTCTCAGTCGGAGGAGGTGTTTGGTGGCCCTAATCTACAGCTCCTCCAGCTGATACTCATTCAACCCTCGTTTTACTCTGCTGTGCATGTCCTTCAACAGCCAGACCTGAGAACCACAAGATCTGGTGCCATGTCCACAGGGGGATGGATTTGGTCCTTTCCAAACCCTCTCCTGCAGAGCTGCTGTCCTGCCAACAGTTCATTGAGATGGAGGAAAGAGCCATGTTAGGAGGTGGCTTGTGTTCATCCTCTCCCTTTGCTTTAAGGTGGATAACGGGGTATTTGGGGAGGAGAGCAATACTGAAGCTGGGTTTGTGATGCCAGCTGAGAGGCTTCTCTGGTGCCAAGAGCTCCTGATCCCTGGAGCTCTCCCATGGTCCCTTCCCTGGCTTGATCCCTGTACAACACTGGTGAGACCCCACTTGAAAGCAGGGCAGCTGCTCCTTCAACTGAACATCACATCATTCATTCTCCCTAATGCCAACCTTAGTTCTTGATGTCATTACCCACTGTGTTCATTTGGCACTTGATCATCCAGATGATTCTTAGAAGAACTCTACAGCTCAAAAGCAAATGAGTTATAAAGTAGGTATGCATTTTATTTTGGCACTGGGTGCATGCGGGATAGCTCCCAAAGGCATAAGCAACAATTCACTCACTGTTTTATCCCCTAAAATATTACATATGCATCAAGTTTTGCAGAACATCATGCACATTTATTTCCTAGCTCCACCTAGCCCCACTTTGTATGCTAATTATCTTATCAATCCTTCTGCGTTTGCGTAGTACTCT
This sequence comes from Oxyura jamaicensis, assembly GCF_011077185.1. Lineage (NCBI taxonomy): Eukaryota > Metazoa > Chordata > Aves > Anseriformes > Anatidae > Oxyura > Oxyura jamaicensis. Next base: position 31,060,424 of record NC_048897.1, read on the forward strand.
CTGGTGGTTGTCCAGGTGGTTGTCAGGATGAAGTAAGACATCTTCATCAGAGTTGAGCTTTTCGCCTCACCTCCTTGAGCATGCTCTCTGAGCCCTTGTTCACAGTCCAAGCTATCGGGTTGGTTTGATCCAGTTCTTGGGGTCTGAGGGGCTCCTGTTATCTCGAGGCCTTGCAAGTTTGACATTCTTTATCTTGCCCTTTTGTGAACAGTCCTCCTTATCTCTGAGCCCTTGGTCCCAGTCCGAGCCATAAGGTTGGTTTGATCTGGTTCTCAGGGTCCCAGGAGCTCCTGTTATCTGGAGGCCTAAGTGCAGCACAAGCACAGTACATCACAAATGTAGCACATATTAAGCGATGAGTGTTGCCTACATATTCATTCTTAATCAATCGCTCTCTAATTTCTAACCCCATGTCTCACAGACCCATCAATTTAATCTTAACTGCGCCTTAATTTGATCATTACATTGTTCCACCTCTAGCTGGCTTCAAGGAGTCTGGTAGAAAATTTGCCCTGCAGCATGCTCCTTGTCTTAAGCATACATTTCCTTGAGCCCCAGGAGGCAGAGCACAGCACCGGGTCCTTGTCTGCTTGCAGCAGGAGGGACGGGAGCCAGGCTCCTGCCACAGCCCCACCAAGGCCCCTCTCATGCTCTGCCAGCTGGCTGCGTGCAGCCCCTCATGGCATCTCTCAGTACCCTAACAGAGAGGGGGATGAGGAGAAAATCCGTCTCTGGAAATCCTTTCAGCCCCTTCCTCTAGAGGCCGTAAGTCCTCATATCCTTGAGGCCATCTGGACGAAGTCGTCCAAACATGGGCAGCCAGCTTGGGAGCCAGAGGAGTTGAGACAAAGGGGGGAGCATGGCAGAAGAAACACTTGGCATCGTGCTCCTCCTCATTTAATTAGAGGAGAGCTAATGAAAGAGAGGAGCCTGTGTGCAGGATGGCGCTGTCACCCAGCTAGCCAATCTCCTCCGTGCAGGAGCCAGAGGCAGAGGAACATTTAATCCTGCTGGCTGAGCAGGGACAGAGGGAGACCCGCGGGATTTCCCCGTGTGAGCTGTAGGACAAGCAGCCCTGGCAGCAGGATGAGCTGTCTTCCAGGCTCTAGACTTCCCAGGGCACTGTCTGGAGCCAGGGGCCACCTGGGGACAACTCCCCCAGCCAGGCAGATAAGTCCCAGCAAGGAGTCACTGCAGAGCAGCTGCGGATATTGCTGGATTTGGGAGATTTAGCCAAAAATCCCCAGAGAGCTCCCCCTTTGCCTGGAAACAAGGCTATCTTGGGGCCCTCTTGCCAAAATGCTTCTGAGGCTGCTCCCATGTAAGCCGTGGCAGTGAAGCTCCTGGCACCCAACACTGGCACAGATCTGCTCATGGGGACCGTCACCCTGCTCCCAGTGATTCCAGCAATGGTGACCTGTGCAAAGTGTGACCATCTGCCCGCGACCCGCCTGCCTTCAGAGCCCCTGCGAGCACAGGGATAGCTATTAATGATGCTGCCTTTTGATATGCAAACGGAGTGCTCATTACGCCTCGTTCTCGCCCCACATCCTCCGAGCTGTTAATTAAAGAGCGTGCAGCAGGCAGAAAATTATCACCGTCGCCTGCAAAATAAGCCAGCAATGCTCGGGTGGCTGCACCCCCCCACACCCAGCAGGACAGACAGACAGACAGAGCCACGCTGCCCAGCAAACCCTGCAGCTCAGAAGCCCAGGCGATGAGAGCCCTTTCACCAGCCCATGCCTCAGTGGGGAGCCCCTTCCCCCTTTGCTGGGGCCAAACCCCGGCCGTGCCCACGCAGGACAGTCTGAGGCTCCGGAGCCCCAGCACAGGGCTCTGCCCCCTCCTTGCTCAGCCAGATGTGCGTGGCAGGACACGTTTCTTTCCCTTCCATTGTGTTTTGCAAGATTGCAGGCTTGAGATAGACTCAAAAGCCACCAGCACACTTTGCAGAGTCACAGGAGGTGCTGAGGATTGGGCCCACCGACCTGTTTCACAGAGCTGTTACCTAGGGGAAAAAGGCTTTGAAAGGACAAGAAGCATCACAGCTTCTCAGGGGATCTGACATATGTCAGAAACCCTATTCTGATAAATACATGGCTTAACGTGAGCCAGTAGCAATAGGTGCTGCACATGTAAATACTTCACTGTGTGCTCAATGCATAACTACGTAGAAATATGAGCCACTTTGGATTAATATGCATTTAGTATAATGTACTGATATTTAGCCTATATTGAATTGCTGCATTTCCATGTGTGTGACAATACTGAATGTGTATCTATGCGCCTATGTCTTCCATACCACGCCAACCATCAGCAGATATTCAGATGCTGCTGATGATTTAGAGCTTTAAAAACCCTAAAGAAATATTCCTAAAGAAGCACCAGAGGGGTACGTGGTGGTGAGGTCCTGCAGGATCCCGTTTGTGGCTCCCACTTGCCAACAAGTTGTCCCTTCACATGCCTCAGCTCCTGGCTAAGGAGGGCTGGTTTCCCCACACAGTTCACAGACCTGGGGACTATTTCATGGCACTGTTTGAGGACAGTCAAGCAGTGGAAAAAAAAGCCCACAGAGATGTATGCTCAACCTTTGAGCTTTTCACAACCCAGCTGGACAAAGCTCTGAGCAAGGTGGTCTGACCCCAGGGCTGACCCTGCTTCCAGCAGGAGGTAGGACCTGAGGCCTCCTGAGGGTGGCAGGGAAGCCCTGACTGCTCACACCATGACACTCCGTGATGCCACCCCCAGGAGGCCACAGGAGGGGTTTCCAGGTCCTGAAGTAGCACGTGGGGAGGTGAAAGTTATAGTGAAACAAGGCAGCATCCACCACATTCCTTGGGGAAGGACAGTTTCCTCAAAACTAAAAGATTTGTTGTAGTTTCCACCAGATTGCTGCCAGCTTGAGCAGGATGGGGAGGCTGGCAGAGAAGGCACAGCCAGCTCAGAGGTGCTTCTCCCTCTGCTCTGCTGTGGATGGACAATGAAGATTTTCTAAAAACCCTCATGAGAAGGTCTGTTTGGCAAGCGGGCCCTGAGGCAGTGCTGAGGCCTGCTCCTGGGTGCTGCGGCAGCAGGGCACAAACACACGTCTCTACCCTCACTTGGTTTTACAGCCCCCAAACCCTCCCTGGGGCCATCTTGCAGGCTAGACCTGTAGACCCTGCCTGCTCTCTGTTCCTGGCCTGGGAAGGTCCATGTCATTTTCTCTTGCTCCTCTGGGGCCACCAGCCAGCATCCCTGCCTGCTCCTGTCCCTGTGCTGGCTCAGCAGCCTGGGGATCAGCTCCAGCCTGGAGGAAAAGCAGCACCAGCTTGCAAGCTCAGCAGAAAACGCACTGTGGAGACAAGAGCTGCTCCCCTGACCCCGCTTGCAGGATTTTAACAGAAATATTCAGCTTGGCATGGCTGGAGTGCAAACACACTCTTGTGTGTTTGTACACCAGGAAGGTCAGCAGCACCAGGGCTAAAAGCATTCATAGCCAGGGGCCATTTTCCAATCAGCCAAGCTGAGCACCACCCAGCCCAGGTCTGACTGTCCCCAGCACAGGTGCCACGTTAGCAGAAGACATCACAGTGCTGTTACTTTCTGGTAACCCAGCAGGAGCACAAGAGCAGAAGACCGCTCCTAATAGACAGGCCAGATCCATCCAAAATCTAGTTCTTCTTCACCCAGCAAGAGAAATGCAGGAGACAGGGTGCGGAGGAGATGCTGGAGGTCCCCTGTGGACATGCATCTTGGTGTTCACACATATGAGAGCACAAGTGGGTAAAAACAGAGCAGGGATGTGTTGGCAGGGTCAGTCCCAGGATACTGCCTGCCCCCACAGGTCCACATTTCCAAGCAGACACCAGGCAGGTGGGAGAGAACCATAAGAGGGATGAAAAGCACAGAAAACCCTGCCTCGTCATGAGAGATAAAAAGGTTTAGTCTATTTAACTTCTCGGAGAGAAGGTTAAGAGGTGCCTTGATCATGATCTATTAATACCTACAGAGGAAAAATAGTTGTGATAGTAGATAGTTCTTTAATTTAATAGGCAGAGGCATAATGAAACCCAGTGGCTGGGTGCCAGGCAGGAGACAAGGGGCACGTTTCACCGCACCCAGCGCTGCAGCAGTGCGCCCGCTGCCACCATGGGACCTCTTCTCTCACATGGGATGGGCTGGGGACAAGGGGCAGCTGGTGACCTGCTGTGGCACTCCTACAAAGCCATTGCCCACTCGGCCCCTAAACCCTGGGTGCATATAAATGGATAGCTGATGGTGTTGGGGTTTTCTTGTGTAAAGGAGGAAAATTTCCCTTCCGCAATTTAAGGCTGATCTTACACCACGGTGTAAGCACATCAAAGCAACAACATCGTATGGAGATGGTTAGACTCACCTGGCCCACCTGCACACTTACCAGTGTGTAAATCCAACACAAACAGGGAGGGTGAAATGCTGATCCTACCCATTTTTCCCACTCCTGGTGTCTCCGGGTTTCAGGACCCAGCTCCGGTGTTGCACCGGTGGTGAGGGTTTTGTAATGCCGTGTTCCTCGGCTAATTGGAAGGAAAGACAAAAAGGAAGGGGAATGAAAGGCTGTGGCGAATAAACACATCATTAGCTACATTACAAGTCCTGCACAAGCGGGCTTTATAAGCTCTTCAAGAGGAGGGATTATAACATGAGCTGTTTATTCCCACTTCTGAACCACAGAAGGACGTTAAGTCCAAAGCCTGTCATTAATTCTTTGAAGGCCAGCGAGAAAGGACATTTTCTGAAAGTCGACTGACCCCAGAACCTTCCAGACTCCCTCCCTCAAGACCAAGGCATCCAAAATCACTGTGAGAAGCCTTGGCTGAGGTCTGGAGGCCATTTCCACAGCCCCCCGGCTCCCGCAGGGCTCTACGCACAGCCCCAGGGCAGCTGATGGGCGAAGGCGGCCACAGTGACGGCAGCCCTGGCACCACAGCCGGCACCACGGCACCTCTTCCTCCACAGCCTTCCTCTCAATTCCCCCATGCATTTGGCTGCTGCAGTGCCCGTCACATTTCCATCATAGCCTGCAGGGAGCTGAAATCCCCCAAGAAAAGCTGTGGCACGCTGGTGGGTTGGTAAACGCTGCCTTGTACAACCTGACATAGGCGGTTCAGGAGCTATCAACCCGTGGTGCTTAAGCACACAAATAGTATTTTCTATTAGTCTCCCTTGGAATTTATGTGCCTTAATACGTTGCTCTTTATGTTAACGGCCCTTCGCGAGACGTACGGGGGATATAACGTGGTTGGATTACTGTGCAAATCATAACTTTGTTCCTGGCTGCGTCTGAGTGATTAGAACAGTAACCTTCACATCACCTTAACATCCACATTTGTATTTTATTACATATATTCCCAAGCAGATTATGTTGTTAAGGTAGATTTTTTGAACCATAACTCAGGAGTAGAAAACACAAAGGCTTCACAGAAATCTCCTGCTAGAGAGCATGGAAATTGGAGGCTTTCAAACTACATTTGAGCTCAGATTAAAATTTTCAGACGTGAGCGTTTCTGACTGGCCAAGTCGGCAGCAGCCTCTGCACCCCTGCTTGTAGGAACGTGAAAATCTGAGGCCACCAGTCAGAGCAGAGCTCTGTGACCTGCCATGCACACGATGCTGCCTAAAACACCTCCAGGGCAGCCATCTCCTCCCCAGCAGAGGCATCAAATAAATGTGAGCATCCTCGGCTCACACCACAGGCACCCGGGTACTGGGGAAGCACCGAGAGCCCTGGCTGTGGGACGGTCGGGCAGGCAGGGGCATCGGGCCATGCCCTGAGTGAGGCACAGGAGAATGAGCACAAGCGAGTGTGACTTGAGGGTTTTCTCACCCAAAACAAGGCTGCAGCGACACACTGGCGCGGTGTAACGGATGCTACGATGGGGAGCTGTTGCTATGGTGAGAGGAGTAATATTTAAGCACCAACTGTTTATAAATATAAAATCCCCACAAAGTTTTCTAAAATTAGATTAAGGGGGCTAGGGTTGTCAGGGTATTCTGGAAGACTTGAGAAATACCGGTATTTTTGGTTGTGCGAGCTCTGGGTGCTCCTAAACAGCAAACACCAGTCCCAAATGCTGAAAATCAAAAGCGACACTTCTGCTGTTGTGCTTCCCAAGATTTAACAGCGGCGATCTCACAGCCCTGAACTCGCCAGCACAGCCTGACTCGCCTCTCACAGCGGAGGCGATGCCAGCATCTCCAGGGATTTTCTCTCTTGACATGACTGTGGCACAGGGACCCCAGTGCCACTACTCCCCCCAAGCTGCTGGCTGCTGGGTGAGGCTGTCCCAAGCCCCTGCCTGGCGCTGGGATCCCACAGAAATGCTTCGAGCATCCTGCAGCCTGGGGCGGGGAAGGATCTGGAAATGGCCGAGCCGTGGGACATAGCCCAGGATGTTGCTGTCATCACCTGACATACAGGTGGTGAGGTGGGGTGTAGGAAACAAGTATCCACTGCAGCACCTCCAGAACCACGAGCTGGTGCTCACTGCAGCTGCCAGGTCAGAGGAGGTGCAGAGAAAGAGCAAAAAAATACAGCTCACCTGGCAAACACCTGGCAGAGGGAGAAACATTCAAAAAGTTGCCCAAAGTAAGAGCCCGACCTGCTTGGAGGAGTCGAGCAGGAGCAGGAGGGACCAAGGGGAACCTCATCGGAGGTCGGGATGGCACCTTCCCGTTCCGGCCTCTGCCCCTGGCCGTGGCGGAGCAGGGAGGGCTCCAGGCGCTGGAGGGCGACCCCCGGGACCCCCGCGGCTCCCGACGGGCGGTGTTCGCCCACCGAGGCCCGGCTCGCCCAGCAGGGGACACGGGGAGGGCGCGCAGCGCCTGGGTGGGTGGGGGGCGCGTCTCGGGGGGCGGGGGCTGCAGAGATTAACGAAAAAAAGAAAAAGAGAAAACTTGGGAGTTTGCAGCTCAGCACGCCGGGGCGGCGCGGAGGCTGCGCTGCCGGGAGGGAGAAGGGGAGGGAGGGAGGGAAGGAAAGGAGGGAGGGGAGAGCGGGCGCAGCCCCTTCCCCGGCCCTCCCCTCGCCTCGCCCGGCCGCGGGGCGTGGAGGGGCGGCCCCGAGCCCGGCTCTCGGCACGGCCGGCTGAGCTCCGGCGACGGGGCTCGGCGTCCCCCGGGCCGGGAGCCGCGGCGGGGAGCCGCCGGGGATGCGGGGGGAGCTCGCCGCGGCGCTGCGCCAGGTAAGGGGCGGCGGGGAGCGAGGGGCTGCCCCCTCAGCCCTTCCCCGCTTTGCGACAAGGGCTAACTTTGCCCGGCCGGCCCTTCCCGGAGCTCTCGGTGCCGGGAGGAGGGAGCGGGCTGCGGGAAAGTCGGGGATGCTCGGCGGAAAGCTGCCGCTCGGAAGAGGAGAGCCCCGCAGTCTGTCCCGCAATTATGTGCCCTGCCCTGCCCCTCGGAGCTCCCCCCCCGGCCCGGCGCTGCGGGATGGGCACGGTCGGGCAGCCAGGAGCAGATGAGGGGGACACGGGTGCAGGTGGGCTTTCCTTTTCCACAAGGAAAGTCCGGGACCGGCTGGGGTGGCGTTACTCGGGAGGGACCCAGGAACTCACCAGGAGGATGCCCGGTGCCGGTAGGGAACAGCCGAGAGCCCCGAGAAACCTCCGGGATGATTTAGGCTCCAGTGACCCGTCGGTGCCTCGGAAAGGAGGACGGGATGGGGAGGAGCAGGGTGCCCCGAGCCTTCTGCCCACCGGAGGGCGGCGGGGGCGATGCGGGCGCAGAGCGGGGCGAGCCCGCGGCTCTCCGGGCGCAGCTCGGAGCCACGGCCGCAGGGGAGCCCTGGTGCGGAGGAGGAGGCGATGCTGAGCCGGCCTGGCTGCGCGGGGCACGGGGACGGGTCCCCAAATCAGGAGGCACCCGCGCTGAGGGGAAGCCGGGGCTTCTCGGAGCCGTGTCTCCCGGGGGGGTTGTCGCTTAACCCGGGGTGCTGCCTGCCCGTGCCACTGCTGCGTGGATGTGCAGAGGTGCAAGCATGACTAAGCCGCTGCAGCCGCGTGGGATGCTCATCGTGCGGCTCGCTTTCCCCGCCTCGGTGGCCGCAACGTGTCGTTTCGCCAGGTAAAGTGGCAGGACACTGGGGAGCGGCAGTGGCCGTGCCGGAGGGTCCCCCAGCCCAGAGCTGCTTTGCAATCCTGCGGCTCAGACCCCGCGTCCCCGTTCCCAAAAGGCAGCCGCGGTGAGGAGCTGCCCCGCGGGAAGGAGCCCTGCACCCCAGGGCACTGCCGGTGGAAGTGACAGTGCCGGGAGCCCTGTGGGTGCCCACGCACGCGTGGGTCCCTATCCCCGGGGGGCTAGGGGCTGCCTGCGGCCAGGCACGTTTTGGGATCCGCTCCCCTCTGAGTGTGCTGCAGCGTGGACTTGTCAGTGCTGCAGCAGCGCGGGTGTCAGGAGAGGGGTTTTGGCTCCTGGCTCCTGTGATCCCCTTGTCCTGTGTCCCAACGTGCCCCTCTGTACCGGCAGAAGCGTGCCCGGACACATGGACGAGCAGGTGCCTGTGCCCCGCTCCCTGCACTCCTCGCCCCTCCACCTCACCCCAAGACCCCTGAAGCCTCCCCGGGCGCCTGCTGCTCATAGTTGTGTTTTCCAGCTGGTCCCAAAGTCCTGAGTCACTGTGCGGTTTCCATGGAAACAGGCTTGCTGGTGGTGATCGGATTTAGGGGCAGAGGGCCCCGGATCCCAGACCCGGGTGGGCAGCCCCGGTGGGTGCGGGCACGTCCCCGGCATCACCCTGGGGCTCGCCCAGGCACCCACATCACCACCGAGCCTCCAGCTGCAGCCCCTGCCTCAGCCAGGCACAGGGATTGCCCTGGAGGTGCCCAACTCCTGGCGAGCCGAGGAGGGAGGGGGCAGTCTGAAGACAGCCCAAAAGAGCTGTTGGTTTTTGGCTGCCCCGCAAGAGCGCCTTGGAAACAGGCACCCAGCAATGACGGTGGCATTGCTGCACGGTCCCCTGCCTAGAGCTGCTGTCGCACCCGAGGTGCCTGAGTACGGCCACCTCCGGGAAGCAGCGGGAGAACCTTCAGGGAGGGCTTAGGGCAGGAGGCAGCCAGCCCTGCTCCTCTGCCAGCACACAAGGTGCTGCGGGAGCCCCCCACGATGTCAGGGGATGACAAGTCCTCAAATGCCATGCCCCTGCCACAAACCCCCCCAGAACAAGTCATTCCCACCCAAAGATTGTCCCCAAAAGAAGAGTCCGGCACTCAGCATCCCCTGTGCTGTTCCCAGCCACGCTCCTTGTGCCGGTCGCTCACAGAGGCCATCCAGCTTAGTCGCTTTTGGCACTGCTGGTGCTCCAGGGCTGGAGTAGTGCTGGGAGGAAGAGGAGGAAGAGGAGGGCAGGTGACTGCACACCCGCTGCTGTCGCATGGCCGGGGAGGCTGCATTGCCTTCGCCCATCCTGTTGGATGAGGGCTGCGGGAAGCGGGGCGGGGGAGAGGAAAGACTCGGCACCTTCCTCCTTGGGCAGACAATGCTCCTGTTCCCGTGCCAGACACTGGCCGGCCTCCTGCAGCTCATCCCTCATGGCCAGCCTGCTCCCAGGCAGCTGCACGGAGACACAGGCGAGGCAGAGGCATGGGCTGGCGTGCTGTGACCAAGGAGAGTTAGGGCTGGGTAAGGGGCAGCGGTGACCCCAGCACCAAAAGAGGCCACGTGCCCTCTCTCCGGGGCATCCTCCTGCAGCACACCCGCTGCAACCGCTGCTCGGCAAAGCTGCCCTGAATGGCGCAGGGCCATGCATCTCCTCTTCAGGTGTCTCCTGCCAGCCCAGCTGCAGGCTCTGCGTGCAGCCGAGAGAGGAGCGAGGGGTGCTCATCGTTCTGTGAGAGGGCTAGGGCTGAGCAGGAGCCGCATCTCCTGGGATGCAGTGATGGGAGGAGGCTCCTACTGGCTTTAAAAGCCACAGATGAGACATCAGGGAGGGACACTTCTCCCAAAACCCGCCCCTCCCTGGCTGTGGCTTGGTGATCGGGCAGGGCACACGCAAAAGGAGATGAGGGGCAGCAGAGGCTGATGCTGGGCTGACGCTGCTGCTTTCCATCTGCTCTGAGTACGTGGGTCTTTGCTTCCCTCGCTCAGCTTGGCACGTTGCAAAGGGGAGAGGACCTGGGGCAAGTGAAGAACCCGAGATCAGGACCACCCAAGTGGCATCATCTCCACTCTCCACCAGCACGGAGCAAAAGTTGAGGCTTTGCCTGAAGGGTGCAGTGGGGCTGGCTGGCCCTAGAGAGCAGGAAAGAGGTCCCAGTTTGCACCTTCCACACAGAAGATGGCACTTCCATGAGTCACCTGAACCAGGGGATGCCAGCAGGACATCCTGTCTTAGCAGACCTGGAAAAATAAATAAGCCCTTGGGTTCTCTGAACCCTCACAAGGCTGCCAAGCCAGCACTTTTGCCAAAGAATATTCCACATGGGGATCCTGCTCTCTGGGTGCAGAAAGCCCCCCTCCTGTGAGAGGTCTCTGGAGCCTAGCAGCTCCTGGAGCCAGCAGTTGGGGCAACCAGTAGATAATAAATGTAAAAAAAATTTAAAAATGTGTTTTTCAGCTCACCTGCCATCCATTGTTGGCCCGTGCCACATGGGAGGAAATGTGGGAGGCTGACGGGCAAGGGGCAGTGTGTGCGGGGGGCTGCAGAAGGGACACAGACTCATATTATCCAGGGCTGTGCACGGCGGGCTCCCTCACCCAACGCTGGTGTTTATCTCCTTCCTCTTACGTGCTTCGCTGTCCACGTGAGGCTGCTCTCCTGTGTCTGCAAACAGACCCTAGTGCAAACCTGCAGATAGCAGAGGAGGATGGCACAGCAGGGACCTGCAGCAGAAAACCCTTGCTGGGGCTTTGAAAGGAGTTACAGCATCCTCCCGTCCTGGCCCAAAGGCTTGGATGGGTGTAGGAGCAGTTTCTGGTGCATGTAAGCATTTGGGGGATTTTATTTAAAGTTTTTTTTTTTTTTTTTTGTGGCTACTGTCTTGGTCAAGACTGTTTCGAAGCGCATGGGAACATCTCCCACTGCTTTGTGCCAGAAGAGGCAGAGTCACCGCCAGGGCACACTTGCAGCCAACAGAGGATGCAGGGGATGCAGTTCCTCCTGCCTCCCTCCTCTCACAGTCAGCTGTGTAGGGGGCTCAAATCCCAGAGCAGAGCAGGACCTGGCCAGCAGCAGCAGCAGCTCAGTGCTGGAGGTGCACAGGGCCACTGGGATTTTGCCAGTTGTCCTCCTCTGAAGCAGGGCTCTGAAATACGTCACTGGGATCCACGTGGTTATGAGTATGTGCTCTATGGGAGGGTGTGTGGTGTACCCAGTAGGCAGTGGGTCCTCCTCAGTGGTCCTTGCTCAACCCATGACTTCTCTGTTGGGTTGCAGACACCAAGACGACCTGTGAAGAAGCCCCATGAAGGTGACCAGCCATGCAATGTTCCTGGAAGGCTGTCCTCCTACTAGCCTTAGCATCCATTGCGATCCAGTACACGGCAATCCGGACCTTCACTGCCAAGTCCTTCCACAGCTGCCCAATCCCCAGCCCCGTGAACTGCAGCCTGAGCCAGGACACCGATGCGCCCGACCGGCTGTGCGACGAAAGCCCCACCTTCACCTACAACCTGTCCAGGAAGACGCACGTCCTCATCCTCGCCACCACCCGCAGCGGCTCCTCCTTCGTGGGGCAGCTCTTTAACCAGCACTTCGACGTCTTCTATTTATTCGAGCCCCTCTACCACGTCCAGTACACGCTGATCCCAAAGCTGACCCAGAGCAAGAGCACGACAGACAGGCGGGTCATGCTGGGGGCCAGCCGCGACCTGCTGAGGAGCCTGTACGACTGCGACCTCTACTTCTTGGAGAACTACATCAAGCCCCAGCCCATCAACCACACCACCGACCGCCTCTTCCGCAGGGGGGCCAGCAAGGCGCTGTGCTCGCCGCCTGTCTGCGAGCCCCTGGGAGCCACCGACCTCCACCTGGAGGAAGGAGACTGTGTAAAGAAGTGCGGCACCTTGAACCTGACGCTGGCCACCGAGTCCTGCAGGGAGCACGGACACGTGGCCATCAAGACCGTGCGGGTGCCCGAGGTCAGCGACCTGCGGGCCCTGGTGGAGGACCCACGGCTGAACCTGAAGGTCATCCAGCTGGTGAGGGACCCCCGGGGGATCCTGGCGTCCCGCAGCGAGACCTTCCGGGACACCTACCGGCTGTGGAGGATCTGGGATGGCACCGGCAGGAAGCCGTACAACCTGGACGTGACCCAGCTCACCACAGTGTGCGAGGACTTCTGGAACTCCGTCTCCACTGGCCTCAACCGGCCGCCGTGGCTCAAGGGCAAGTACATGCTGGTGCGGTACGAAGACCTGGCCAGGAACCCGATGAAAAAGACCGAGGAGATCTATGATTTCCTGGGCATCCCCATGGACAGCAACGTCGAGCGCTGGATACAGAACAACACCCGGGGAGACCGGTCCTCGTCCAAACACAAGTACGGGACAGTGCGCAACTCGGCAGCCACAGCGGAGAAGTGGCGCTTCCGCCTGTCCTACGAGATCGTGGCGTTCACCCAGCACGCCTGCCAGCAGGTGCTGGCACAGCTCGGCTACAAAACCGCCGGCTCCGAGGAGGAGCTGAAGAACCTCTCCATCAGCCTGGTGGAGGAGAGAGACTTCCTGCCCTTCTCCTAAGGCCGGGGCCCCCTTTTTGATACGGACTGTTTCAAACTGTTGCCTTATTTTGTTTTCTTTTGTTTTGTTCCTCCCCTCACTCCCCTCTTTCTCATCTTCTTCTCTCCAAAAATTTGCACTAAATCTTGAGCGGGAATCTCAATGGAGTCCAGGGGAAGCGACTGCTGCCTCTCAACACGTTTCGGACACAAGAGGAATCGGGTCTCCAAGCAAGAGCTAGAACTGTGGATGGGTAACAATGTTTACAAAACACACAAAATGTATAAAGCGACCTTCAAGCTTTCCAAACCGAAGGGTACCTGGGGTACTGTACTTTTGCACTGTTTACTTTTACAATGTAAGAGGTAAATATAAATTTAATTTATGAATGGTATCGTCCCCTCCAGAGTAACTCCCCTTGACCCCGGTGAGCAGGTTAGACTGGAAGATGAACGCCGAACAACCTCCTTGTCTTCAATCTCGGTTCAGTATGTCTGTTGAAGTCATATTATTGGGCTGGGCAGGCGGTCAGCTGCTCATACATGGTTGTTTGGTAACACCTGTGATATTTCTTCGTGCCAAAAACCCACAAAAGAAAAAAAAAAAAAAGTGATTGGGTGGTTTGGTAGAAGCCCAACACATTTAATGCTTTATTTCTGTGTTTTCTGTAAATAAAAGTGCAATAAAACTGACCTGGGGGGTGAACGTCAACTGAAAGACCTCAGTAACTGCAGCTGAGGTGGATGCACCGACAGGCAAAGACCGATGTCTCCAGATCCACCTGGCTTCTCCAGCCCACGGGAGCAGGCTGGGGTCGGGGACCTTACACCACGGCCCCTCAAGGGCGGCAGGGAACCGCGAGTCGCTTCCTTCGGCACGTGCATGTTTGCATCTAAGTGTGTAAAAATGCAAGTGGTTAAGCCAAACTTGAGAACCTGTGGTTATTTGCAGATGTGAGAGCTCGCTGGCCTTTGTAGGGGCATGGGACTCCCTGGAGTGCCTGGCAGCAGATCCCCATGGCCCCAGCCCCATCAGCCTGCCCCTCTTTGCACCTGCTGGTTTTAGACTCCCCCTGATGCAAGCACTAGCGTGCCCTGCCCTGGAGGACCAGGGTGGCAGCAGCACACCCGAAGCCTGACACAAGCTGTGGTCAGTCTGTTCAAACATCGCCCGCTAGGACAGTTCACCGACTTCTCCAACCCAGCAGGGACAAGGTCCTCCCCTCCCAGCAGCCAGCCCTTGAGGCATGTCCCACAGCCCAGATGTGGGGCTTGTCCCCAGGGGAAGGAGGAGAGCAGCCCCTGGCAGTTTCACAGCTCTGTCACCTCAGGAGCCAGACAGGGACCGACAGAAAGCCCTGCAAGGCCAGCTACTTCCACCCATGGCCGCACAATCCCAGCCCTCACAGTAACATTGGACCTGCTCCAATGGCACTTTGGCCACCCAGAACCCACCTGCTTGGGCAGGTTTCCTCTCCAAAGGCACCTATGAGGTCTGCTGGCCACCGGCTCCCAGCCTGAGCTCTTCCTTGAGAGAGGGTGGGACCGGGTACTGCACACACCCATCCCTGGACCAAGACAGAAGGAAAAACAGCAGCTACAGGCAATTTTCCACCCTCCTTTCCCCACCTTTAAAGACTTATGAGGGGCAGGTGCTGCAGCTACACAAGGTCAGCTCGTTAGCAGCATGTAGCAAACAAGCTTAATTTGGCAAACGTGCCTGAGCTGGGCACTGGTGCAAAGAGGTGAACAGGGCGGTGAATCCGATGGCCTCCCCTCACCTGGCTCTTGCCCTGTGAGCAGGACTGTGGGTCACCATGCTGTGGGACAGATACGTGCCCCATCAACTGGAGAGCCACACATCCCAGGCATTTCCTCCTCCACCGCCAGCAAAGCATCAACCAAATAAATGGCTTGATTGCCCCATTATTAGCTACTAAATTAATCCTTTTGTCAGCACTTAACGAATGCCGAGCTGTTGGCTCCTAGCCTTATCCCAGTAAAAGGGACACGGGCTGCAAGGCTGCCAAATTCCTCCTCCCTCCTCAGCAGTCCCAGAGCTTGGTGGCTTCTCCGCTGCACTGCCATCGTCCCTGCTCAAGGGCTGCATGTTCCCAGGAGCGGGGCAGCTCTGCCATGGGCAGGCATCCGTGCAGTGGCTGAGGTGGCCGGGGTGGCTGGCTGTGCCCATCCCAGCACCCGTGCTGCCTGCCAGCAAGCAAATACATGTGTCTGGCTGCTCTGTGGGGCTGCCCTGCAGCTCTGGGGAGGGAAGTAAAACCCCCTCGACCTGCTGAAATGGCAGGCTGCTGCAGGGGGAAGGAGGCTTCTCTTTGCTTCCTCAGCTAGGAGAAGTAGCTGTGCAAACCTGCTAGAAGAAATGGCAGCTGTAGAGGCAAAATTTCCCCTCCTTGGCTGCTGAGATACCACTTTTGTGGCTCAGCTAGCCTTCCTCTGGCCTGAATGTGCTCACACGCGCATTTTTGGTCTTTAAAGCAAAACAAGAAATCAAGTTAAAAAAATCTTCTCCAAACTGCTCTTGCTATTCCAATCAGGAAACCTGCTTGCAGCAAAATGGCTTTTGAATCACGGTTGAAAGCCGTGTCCTAGTTTATGTGGGGATTGAGCCTCAGCCCTGCTTGGTGCCTCATTTAGAGCCCTTAGGGGAGAGATCTGATTTCCCAAGGAATCTCTAACATCTTCGTTCAACTGTGCTTCCTCTGCTTGTTTTCCCCCACTGGAAGCAAGAAATGGTGCAACAAAGATTTTTATCCTCAAATTTTACTGTAATTAAAATACAGAGATGCAGAATATTCCCAGAAACACACTGCAAAACAAACCAAGCAAACAAATTCAGTAGGAAACCAATTACAGACAATGAAATGATAAAGAACCAAAGTGTCCTCTGGAGCCCAGTGCCATGCACGGGACTGTGTGGCCGCAGTGATGGTCCCAGGCTTGCACAGGGCTCCTTGGCTCCTGGGGAAGCAGAGACGAGCCCCGTGCATCTGTCCCGGCAGCCCTGCGGCTCTCTCTGTCCATCTCCACGCTTATGCTCATGCTGTTATTTTTACCAGGATTACTTTGCATTGGAGACACAGGGATGACCCACCCACAGGAACAAGAGCCAACAAGGGAACCCAGAGGGAAAGAAACGGGGTAAGATTTTCCAGACACGAACACAAGCGGACAGAGAGGGGTGGAAGACGTGCACTCCTCTCCCAGCCAGGGGAGCTGCGGGAACAGTCACCCTCTCTGCCCTCCCAGCCAGCATGAGCACAGATGTTTAACGGAGGGCTCAGGCGGGATTCTGGAGAGCTCTATCCAGGGGCAAGAAAAAAAGCTAAGGGAGGGGAAAAAAAGAGAACAATAATGGGATAAGCAAAGGGAAAAGGGAGGAAAGGAAGCGCCCACAGGCTTCCCTTGGGGAATGCCCAGCTGTGGTGGACACAGAACTGTGTGTAGGACCCACCCTAGCCCCACCATGGGGGGATCATGGCAAAAGCCTGGGGGAGAGCTTGAAAGGTGGAAGGTAATGGAGGGGCTGATCTGGCATTTGGACCACGCAGCCGTTGGGCATATTGACCTAGCTAAATGGAAACACTTAGTAATCATCAGTGCTGTGGAAGCAGGGCTCTGGTCAGGAGTGGAACCACACCACACCCCAAAACCCATGTTCTTCCACTTCCCTTCCGTGCTCTTCCCTAGGGCCAACTCCCTCACGCTCATCCTCTGATTCAGAGCCTGTCCTAAGAAACAAATTCCCTCCTTGCTCCTCCTTTTCTTGCTCCCTGACTCTTCCTCTCCCCTCCCCTCCTCCTGTCACACCGGCCATCTCCCTTGCACGAGCTCCCTTCATCCCTCTGTCCACCTTCGAGCTGCCCCCCTCCTTTTGCACCAAGCCCCCCATCAGTGGGATTTATGCAAAATACGGTTTTTAGCCCTCTGCGATGAAGGGGCTGTGGGGAAGGCCTGCACCCGTGGCCTGGCTGCTCTCTGTGGTGGGGGAGGAGGAAAGGAGTGGTTTCCATCAGCAAGCAGTGGCCTCCGCCTCCTGTCCAGATCCCAATATCATGCACCCAAAGCTGCCAGGAAGCATCTTTGTGGTTAGACTGGTGCCACCAGCCCTGTTATTCTTTCTGCTCTGGCACAGACAGTGCCCAGAAGAGCGGCCTGGGGCCGGGTCACCAGGCTCAATCATGCAGGCCTAGCGTGCCAACAGGGACACACCTTCCAGAAGCCTTCCTTTGAGCCCCGTGTATTTATGTATTCCTGTATGCTCATTAAGCAGTACGAGGCCCTGGTTTTTGGGAAGGTTTGATCTTCTATCCCTGCCTGCTAGTTTTCCTTTTTTCAGCTGTTGGTGGTCCATGGCTTCTCCATTAGCTGGGCTCAAAGAACAGTTCCCTTCACACCTCTCCTCCCCTTCTCCAGGCCACCCCGTGAGGAAATGGCAGCTCTGGACAAACGGGGAGCCTTAAGGCATTTACTGCAAGGTGCACTGAAGAGCAGAACTGAAAAGATGGGAAACCCTTAGACCCTCCTTAATGCACTTCTATCATACTTTCCATGCCTGCAGACAACGGCCTGGGAAGGCTCTATTCTCTCCCTCCTGGCAGCAGGAGCCTGTGTGAGATGCTGGTTAGCCAGAGCATCGTGAGCTTCCCTTCACCTGCCCAGGGGCAGCTGGAGAAGTAAAGTCCTTACACAGTCTTCTCCTGCCTAAAGCCTCAGAGAGGCAGTTTGGAAGAAGATTGTATTCTGTCCCAGCTGGTGAGAAACCATCTTTCTAAGAGGGCTGGTGACAGCACAGGTAGTTATGCACAAGCTGCTTTTAGCTCTGGGGCTAGAGGTGGATTCAGAAGCAGTCTGTGATCTGGCATGAGAAATGAGATGTGCTGAGGGAGAGCGGTGAGCAGAGATCCATGCAGTGCAAACTGCCCTCCTGCTTTGTAGGGCACTCGGTACAAAGGAAGAACAGACAAGGTTTCTTCTGGCCTTTCTAACTGCCACAAGCATCCCAGCAAAGTGCAGGCACACATCAAGACCTGATCTTCCTGTGAAGCTGCTGCCTTCAGAGACAGAACCAACACATCTGGGTCAACTTGGCCTTCACAAGAACAAAAGAGACAAAGAGAGGAAATGCATACTCATACTGAATGCTGTTTCCTCTTCAGAAACAAAGACGTAGGTTAAACCACTCTCATGCTATCAAGAGTAACATACTGTGGAGATCAGCAACCTCTTGCCACTGCAAACGGCAGGGCCACTACCCAGCAAGGGGCATGGAGAGAGACTAACACCTGCAGGACTAACACAGGGACACGGCGACTTAAGTCAGGCCCCAAATGTGGATTTAATAAAGGTCAGAATCAAAACTGTTTCACAAGCCCAAGAACAATCAGTCAAAATGGGGGTGGAGGGGTTATACTTAAATACTCCCTGATGTTTGAGTCCTACGTGTAACAGAGCAGTCAGGAAATGCAATGACCTCAAACAGGAAATGAAAATCAAGGAAGTTGGCTTCAGTGTCCAAAGACAGGGCAGAAAGTAAACAAATGGCATAGACAGGAGAAAGGAGATTTTTCACATTCCTTTGGTTTCAGTAAACTAAGCTGTTGGGCAACAGAGGGGAAACCTTCCTCTAAAACATGATTATTTTGACCAGGACCCTATATAAAACCGATGCGCTGGAAGTGCCAAAGATGATTGTGTAAACTCCTCCGCGGCAGTGGCACAGTTGTGCTTACCTGGCTGAAAACATGCCTGTGGGCTGATACATACACAGACGCTAACACATATGCATATCTATAAAATACACCACGAACACTGCTTCACTTGCCTACGCATCCAACAGCTAACAACCTAGGCTAATAACCTGCCAGAGCCAGGGAAGGCAGAGTTAATGTTGGAACCTGTGGCTTTCCTCATCCCGAGAATTGCAGGAGACCTTGGAGTGTGAGTGTGTGCATGTGTGTGTGTATATGTGTGTGTGTGCACGACGTCTCGCAACCCCTCGAGCGTCACAGGCCAGGCTGAGGATGGCAATGACTCCCAGATGGATGCAGGTGTCTGGGTTTCTGCGGCACTGAGAGTTTGGGTGGGATATTTAGTGCAACACAGTTGTTTAGAGGAGCGGGGCTGGAGCCTCAGGAGCAGCACGTGGAGGAGTTGCTGGTGCCCTGCACAGGGTCGCAGCCGCTGCAGCATGCTCAGCCCCTCGGGGAAGTATCCTCTGAAGCAGCGCATCCCGCTCCCAGCCAGGCCACCACTACGGGGGTGCTGAGTCAGGGGAGAGCAAGGCTCTCAGCCTCCTCTCCCTCTCTGGAGCAGAACTCGGATGGCATTTGGGAACACGCTTGCTCAGATTACCAGTGACGTCTGTGGAGTGAGAGCGTGGCCTAGAGCCAAAATGCCCGTTGCAGAGTGGGATACTGCAAGGACTTCAGGGGTCAAACCCAAGGGCCTGGTTTGTGTCTCCGTGGCGAGGGCACCTCTCCCCTCGCACCAGTGGAGCATCACTACCTGTGCTCTAATATCACAGAGGCCTGGCAGATGC
This sequence comes from Oxyura jamaicensis, assembly GCF_011077185.1. Classification (NCBI taxonomy): domain Eukaryota; kingdom Metazoa; phylum Chordata; class Aves; order Anseriformes; family Anatidae; genus Oxyura; species Oxyura jamaicensis. Next base: position 31,079,654 of record NC_048897.1, read on the forward strand.
CACTGTCAGCTCTTTCCCTGAGTGAGAACACTCAGCAGGTTTCATCCTCCCACCTCTCCCCCAGAAAATCTGCACAGAAGTTGGTGACCCAGGACATAGGATACTCTTGTGTGGCGTCATCCCTGAGCTGCTCTGTTCAGCTCAAGGGTTCCTTCCCTGAAGGGTGCAATTCAGCCAGGGAGTGAGTGACTGGGAGTAGCTTGTGGGATGGGTCCTACAATGAAAAGGTAAGAGGTACAGGGCAGGCGGGAGGCTTCCCCCTTTTCACAGTATCTCTCCTTTGTGTCAGTGGGACTTCTACTCTTTTCCTGCAGGCAGGCACCCCAGGCACACCTCCCAGAGCAAAGGGAAAGGGTGTTTCAGAGGCTGTCTTCCCTGCTGAAGCTGAATTCAATACCTAACCCACACTTCAAGCCAGGCATAATTCTTCCCCCTGCCCCCTTGTCCCTCCACCTTCAGGCAGATGGAGCCCAACACCCTCTCCCAGCCCTCCGTGCTTACACAGAGGAAGAAGGGAGGAAGGAAACTGCGAGACAGAGACAACCGTGCCTTTAAAGCCCTGGGAGCAGAGATGGTTCCCAGTAGGTGATGGGGGTGAAAGGCGCTGACAGCGGCTCTGAGAGCTCTGAGACAGACAGGCAGAGCTGAGCAGGCCGCGGCCGGAGTCTGCTCGGGTGCTTTACCCTCCCTGAAGCGGCTGGTTCCAACTCAAAGAGGTGCTGTGCAGGGGGAGAGTATGGGCAGGTTGATCTTTCGGATCTTTAGGAAGGGAGCTGCTATGGGGATTAGTCAGCTTTGTCCTTCTTCTTTGCGGTGAAAGGGACTTTGCTGGCGACGGCGCTGCCCACGGCTCCGACGCCGCCAGTCACCGCCGAGACGCTGCCCTTCACTAGTCCAACGCCAGCAGCAGGGACGCTGGTCACAGCTGTTTTGGTGAGCTCCAGACTCTTGCTGCCCACCCAGGCAACTCCTCCCAGCGTGGCGCCCACGGCTCCCCGGGTGATACTGAACAGGCCGCCCGTCACTCTCCAGATCACCCCTGCCTGCGGCTGCGGGTGGTCCTTGCTGGCATCTGTGGGGACAAAGAGAAAGGGAAAGTCAGCAGAGCTCAGGCTGAGGCCCTTCTCCTTCCTCCAGCCCAGGAGGTTCTCCACCACGGCACATGCTCCCGCATCCCAGTGCCCTGCAGCCCCTTGGTGCCCAAGGAAGGAACCGGAGCAATCCCGGGCCTACAGCATGGCAGGAGAGGACTTTGGCATGGCAGACGATGGGAGCAGAACTGCCCACATGGCAGAGAAGGTAAGGCGTCAGCTCGGTTATATCCCCAAACTCAAGTCTCAGTGCTGCAATTTAAAGCAAATTCCACTAACGAGAGATATAATTCCCCTCCCCTGCGTGTTGACTAAAACCATTAAATCACAAAGGCTGTTGCCAACATCGGAGGCACGAGCTGCAGACAGCACCAGCTGACGTTTGCATGGCCTCCAGGTCCTCAGGAGCATCTGTTTCAAGGTAGGTCTGCGCTAATGTCAGGTGAGGGACTGAGGCACAACGCAGGCCTATCTGCCAGAGCTGTAATTGAGCTAGCACAGATAGCAAACCGCAGTAAAGACACAGTGACACGGACGTCACCTCAGGTTGTACAAGCCCTCCAGAGATCTCAGCGATGTATTTAATAGTGTTAAGACTGTGCTGGTTTACCTGTGCCAGCTGGATCGAGGCCAGCACAACATACCGACCCAAATTGCCATCGTACCTGCCCACAGCCCTGCAGACGTCAACGCTCACAGCTCGTCAGTTCTTGGGGAAGGGGTGATGCCACGCTGCTGCTCGGGGGACTCAAACCTGGCAGCTCCCCTGTCGGCCCCCACACAACCCCCTCGCTTTGCGCCAGCTAAGGGTGCCGCACACAGGCAGCAGAGGAGGAGCTGTTCTTTTCGTGGGACGAGGTATTTCAGAGACTGACTTCTGATTTACTGCCAGTTCTGTACACGAGATGAGTTACTAATAATTGCAAAAATACAACAAAGCAATTGTGGCAGGAAAAAAAGCAAGCACCAGCTGGGAAGACAGGAGCCCTGGAGCAGCAGCATCCCTTCTAACCCCTTCTAACCCACTACCTACTCAGAACAGAAGGTGCACAGTGCTAATGCAGCAAGAGGGCTTTAGCCTCCTGCTAAATGTGCACCCCATTTCTTCTTCGATGCTCTCAAGTTCCCTCCACCCTCCTTGTCTGAAGCTCTCTGCTACTTGAGAAGAAAGCCCCTTGTTTATCTGCTCACTGCCAGCCTCTTTCTTTGGTTGTTAATAATATTCCAGGCAACAGAAAATTTCTACCTGGAAAGCCCTTTTGATATCTCCACCCACTCCCATTTCCACGCAGATTAGAGCCAATATTGATTCAGGGAGTGGACTTTCTTTGCTAGCAAGCAAAGGCCTTGGGAGGGCTGGAAGGTTGGTGAACAGCTCATCAAGCTGCGGGGCCCCAGCACGCTGCACGCCCTGCTTGATGGAGATGTCAGACCTATTCAGTCTAAGAAAACATCTTCCTTCTGTTGTTAGTAACTCATCTCACCCTGCATCTTTACCACATCTACTGTTCAGTGTACTTCTACCCAGAGATACCATGAATTTGTTGGAGCACAGACCGTCTTCCCCTTGTCTGCATGACACGCAACACAGTGGGGTCTCTAAGTGCTGCTGGAAAACAAACCTTTTTTTTTTTTCCCTTCCTTTTTCCTTTTTTTTTTTTTTTTAAGCAAACCAACCAGAAATCTGACAGAAAGCAGCAGCAGCAGGGCACAGATTTTATCCTTGGAAGCACTGCTTGCCCTGGGGTGCTGGATGCAGACGGCTGAAGGGACAGCCTGACCTTGCCAAAGAGATCAGAGATGCTGCCCACACCACGAGCACTCAGGCAGACTGGGGGCCAGTTAATCACACCGGGGGCTCCCGGACTGCAGCAGGTCATTTGTGGGATGGAGAGGTGCTCCAGGGCACCGAGGAAACAATTTAAGATGTCTTCAGATTCAAATGGCTAACTTTTAGACACTCAACATACGAGTTTAAGTTAGGAAATTTGATTTGCTTGGCTCCATTTCTAGGCAGGGAAGAGAAGGGGGCTTCTTCAGAAGATTTAGATAAGGCATGAGCCTGAATTAGGTGCTGTGATGATCCCTTGCTGGTTATTTTTGTGTTCTAAAATTCTGCAGATTTTGGAGTCTTTGCATATGTTTTCACCTGAGCTTCACCCAGGCTGTGCAGCAGCCTTCCCTTGGGCCCCAGGCTCAGGACAGTGCCTGTGAGCAGCCCGGTGCTCACCAGCTCTGATGACTTGGAATAAAGGCAGTCTGGAAAAACAGACTGGTTCTGCACATGAATGCCATCCTCGGTGGGATGGAATGATGTGGGTCTTGTGTTCCCACTGCCCTGTCCGGGGAAGCAGGATCCTTTGTGTCCCTCAGAGGACTGCAATGCAGAAGCTCTGGGCATTAAGCAGTATGCTCAGCTGCAGAACCAAGAGCTGTATCAATGCAGCAATCATCTCCCTGGCTCTCCCAATGTAAACCTGTCTCCGAGGCTACCTGCAACACCTCTGTAGGAGGCTTTAGGCCTTTGCCCACATTTCTGGGGCCACAGGAGCTGCCCAGCTATCAGGCCAACACCAGTGTAAAAATCGCTCAGATGCTGCGTTTGCCTGCAGGTGGATAGCCCAGGGACCAGAGGGGAGGAGGCAACTGCAGATGAGATTAGGGGGGATGTTACTCTGCCAGCAAAGAGCTAAAACATATCGGATAAAGTGTCAGGAAATATTAATGAAGAAAGACAAGGACAAAGGTTCTTTCTGATTAAGCTAGGCAGAGTCAACAAAGCTGCGGCATCCTGGAGCATCAGTGCTTGCACGCTGCCTGCACCTGCACCTGCTCTGCAGCTACTCCTGTGGTCCTTAAACTCACAAGTAGCAGGGAAGGGAGATGGAGGACCTGGCCCTAGGACGGTGCGAGGCTGTTCCAGGAGCATCCCCAAGGCTTTAATGCAGAACAGAAGCTGTACCACCGAAAGAAAGAGAAAATTTTTTAAATCTCAGATTTCAATCTATATGGAAAGAAATAGAGAAATCCTTTGTGACCCCAACCACAAGGGGACGCGTCCTAAACTGGCAGCAAGCTGAAACAGGTCATATTTGTTCTATACTCCAGAGGATGTGTCGAAAGCTCTCTAGCCATCCCTGGTTAGTTTGTCTTCAGGACTGCAATAAACCCCATAGTAAGCTGTCATGTAAGATAAGCATCGGATTTACAGTGCAAATTAGTCTCTCAGACAATGGAGTGAGCTAAGCATTTTGTTGGCACAGAGGAGCCCAGATTAAGGGTGAGACAGACAGCAGAGATGAAATACACAAAATAATCAGAGAGACAGACACACAGCCAGAGCATGGGGACAATTCTGTTCCCTGGAGCCTGCTGTAGCCCATGCTGCTCATAAAAACTCTTCACCATCTGTCAAGCCCTTTTTCTTTTCTATCAATGACCCAGCCTTTTCAAGGGTCCCTTCAGCTTCGCTTCACCCCATGTCAGCTCAGAACAGAGGAAGAAAGGGAAAAAGAGATGAATAAAGCGCTCGGCTGTCCAAACGCTGACTCTGTGTGCTGAGGTCGGCACCCCACACGACACTCTCCTCCTCGGCCACAGCCTTCCCCCGTCCCCATGGGTTTCTGTGCAGCACAGGCAGCCTGCCGGCCGGGGCTCCAGACAAAGCACTGCTTTCTCATCGGGTCCTGATAGCATCTATGACTCAGGGCACAAGTGAGATCAGTTTGTCGGTAGTAACAGATACAATTTTCAAAGCTGCTATGGTGACTGCTCAGCGCTTTGCATTGCATTCATTTGGTGAGACAAAACTGGAGCCTGTGCTAGTGGCCAGGATAACGGAGTAGGCCTTATTCTTCCTCTCAGCCCCTGCTAGCAGGTGATATGACGGGCAAGGAGAACTCTCTGCTTTAAAAAGGGTTAGTACAAGCTGCTCTTTCTCACTGACTTCCAAAAACAGCCCCAAGTCAGGGAGCAGCACGCAGGGCTTTGCGCCCATAGGACGCTTCTGTCCCAGCTGAGCCCCAGGCGAGAGAGGCTGGATGGCTCAAAGACCAAACCAAACAGTAAATGGCACCTACCTGTCCCTCTGCAGAGGTGGGAAGAAGGGTGAGGTTGCTAGCTCAAGCCTGAATTATGCCTCTGGCAGCTAGTAAGCGACCACTGTGATAGTAGCTGGTGGAATGAGGCAGGCTCCCCTACCTAGAGAAATGGTTGGTCTGCAGGAACAAGCTGGGGTGGAGGGTCAGTGACTCACACAGTCTAGTCTCAGCTTTGCCACTGATTTTTAAGCAACTGAGCAAATCAGTCTCTCCTTTAATGCCTCTGCACCACTGTGATTGAGAATGTGTGATTTTCTAGGAGCCTGGCTTGTTGAGTCACAGAAAAAGTGTGTATGGGAGAGAAGTTTCCAGACTTGATGTTTCTTGGAGAAAAACCTGGAAGTTTGATTCAAGTGTGCTCTTAAAGCTCTGAGAATCCCAAATGGATTATTGTTATTTTTAACCTTGCGATTTTCTGAGCCTACCTCAATTTGAAACGCATGGGGCTGGCACTGCTGCTTCTTTTCCCCTTCTGTAAAGTGATGCTGAAGTTAATGATCCCTATTTCCTTGTATTGCTGTGCTGTCATGAAGGTTAATTAGGTACAGTTGGTGCAGTGCTTTAAGCGGGGAAACTGTGTTTGTATCATCATGACTGGCACTGACAGATTCCTGTTGACATTCTCAGTAGAGATGCCAACGACAACTTCCAATTTATCTCTGGAGAGGTTTCCAGCGTACAGATAAGTCACAAAGGCAAGAGAAAAGCTTGCCCCTTCCGTATGCACACCAGCTCGTCGCGGAGCTATACAAGTTGATTTTGTAACTAGGATTTTCCGTTTGAGAGAGAAACTTCTTTTCCGGCACGAGCAGCTGAAGCAGGCAGAGACCACTCTGACTGTTGGGCATAAATAAAACCTTGCTGTCTACCTTCACGGGGGACTCCTCCAGGGAAGGGCCAACACTGCCTTCTTCCAAGGCTCCTGCAGTGCTGCTGGAGAAGTCTCAGCTAACCCTTGTAAGGCACAGTTGCAGTGAGCATTACTGCCTGAGATGAAGGAACTGCTGTTGCTGTCCTTTCTGGCTTTTCAGGATGAAAGATCTAGATCTTGTACTGTTGAAGGCAAAGCGTTAAAAGGGAGCACTATGAAGTGTTCACACACTTGGGTTTCATTCCTGCCACTGATCCCACGCTGCAGCTTATTGGAAGTGTCTCCATGGGCTTAGCAGCTGTGCTCTCCCCAGCCCTGCTTGGCCCAGGCATCAACCACTAGACACCAAGATGGTTGCCACCAGCCAAAAGCCTAGAAATGCCACGCTGAGTTTTCCCCTTGAGTTTTAAACATTTATCACCAGAGTCTGCTACAGGACTGCTCGGGATCCTGCTGCATGTAGCAAAATGGGGGCAGCTGTCTCCAAACCCCAGCTCACCCCAGGGCTCTTCACTGGCACAATGAGCTTTAATTGTTCCTTGCACATGCCCCAGGAGCATTATTAACTGCTGAAACATTTACCTTGAAGCACTGAGAGACAGGGTTCAGGAGGGTAAATGAACAGTGATAGAGAGTGGCTTGTTTTCCTCAGCTGAGCCTTCAGGGAGATGCAGTCTAAGCCCTGACTCTAGAAGTGTGAGGCTCTGTACCGTTCTCTGAGTTGGTTGGGAATTTTCTGACTAGCTCATCTTTTGTTGGAAAACATCACATCAGTGAAACAGAAATTATTTGTAAAGACATGGTGGTATTGTTGAAACTTCCACTGAAAAGAGAATCTGGGAAGCTTGGCCTCAGAGCAGCTGATAACCCAGCGGCTGAAGCATTAAACCAGCCTTGAGCCAGCCCAAGGACACCCCCAGCCTCACACACACCTCCTCAATGCCCAAGCAGCAGAAATGAATGCCATTTCCTCTCTTTCTGTTTCACTTTGTAGGAATAGGTATTAATTAGAGGAGGAATATAAACTTCCTCTCTCAGTTTGGAAGTGCTTTCAATACCAGAGTCAAGATGTGCTGTGAGAGGGGTCTCTTTTTCTTATTCTTGAAAAAGATCATCAGTCTCTTTGCTTTGCTTTTCTGCTTAAGAGAACTGTTCTCTTGATCCAGAAAACTATCTGCTATGCAGTTGCAATGGTCTGTAAGGAACTGCCAGGGTCTTCTAGCCAGGATTCCGTGGGACCCTTTCGATTTTTAATTCTTTATTTCCCCTCCAGGTTTACAAGATTTCAGCGACACTAGTCACAAGGACGAGACGTGGTTTCTAATGATGCTGAAGAGCAGGATGGCCCACAGCCCAGAGGTAATGCTCCTTCTGCCCTAGAAAAACACGCATGAGGGCAGGCAGCACTGTCCATCAGAAAGGATCAAGTAGGAGCCTGGAGACCTTGTTCTGCTCTCAGTATTATCATATCTGCTGGGCAATGGTTTCCTCCCCTCTGCTTCCCCTTCTCCTCCTTCTCCGTAGGGGCCTGATTTAGGGGCAGTGTGACTGCCCACACAGATACTGGTGACCCTGACAGGCAGCCAGGAGGCGGGAGCCTGTCCCACCTGTGCCAAGCCCAGAAAGCCGGCAATGTCAGGAACCTGCCCTCTGCAGAGAGGAAACTGATGAGCACTAATTGATTGGTCTCACAGTGCCTCTTAGAGAATCCCCCAGTTCCCACTAGTGCGCTTAACCTCTAATCTGAGAGAGAGAAAAGTGCATACTGGGACAAGGTCCTCAAAAGGTTGCCACCTTCTGACATAGATCATAAGTGCTTAAAGATGAGGACTTTCCATTTTTATTGGCTTGTACAACAGCTGGCTTTATGAGCCCCTTGTCTCACCTGAAACAAATGTTATCTCCCACCACTAAAATCATCACTAAAAATCCACAGGATCTCTGAAGGCCACTGACAGTGTGGAGAGATGATCCTGAAAGGCATGAGACTTCACCTTGCCCAACCCTGTCTGGCAGCTGCTTTCTCCCCACCCAAGCAAACCTTCATGTCCTGCATGAGAAACCAAAATGGTGCAGCATGGCAAGCACGAGCAGCAAGGGACAGCTACCGGCCGGGCTTTGCTTTCCCTCTCCATTGTGTTAAAAGCATCAGAAGTGGCCATCAGGCTTAGTCTGCTTGAACTTTACGTCCCTTCAATTTATATCTACTTTCAATTTGCATTCTGCTCTACCTATAAGCTCTTGATTCAGTCAAGAGGCTTGCTTAAAAGCCTGGCAAGAAAGCATATGAAGCTGTACCAATGGCTCCTGCTATTCACTGTCCTATAGGAGTGTCATCGCCACGACACTGTGATTTTAGATCATAAGGACAGGAATTACCTCTTGCTGTGAATATGGCCTGGCAGAGCGGGCTCTGGATCTCATTTGGGGATCTGTGGGTGGAACTGGAACAGTCTAGTGAGGTCGAGGATTTCCAGCGGCCTTAGGCTTCAATGGGTTGGGGAGAAGAGCTCTCACACTTGAAATACTACTTAAAAACAACTCTTCCTGGTATCTGTGCCTAGGCTGAAGAGACCATCTTTTTAAACCTGCTCTTTGACCCATGCCAGCTCAGCTCATCAGGGCACATCGCCTGCTCTGCCAGTTCTGTAACAGTGGTTGCACATTCTTTGCAGAGCTGCTTTCAGCTGCTCGTGATAGCACCTGGCACAAAAAGACCCCAAATGAATCAGATGCTCTTGTTAAACAGCCTTGTTAATTCAGCTCTGATGAAGACACAGGAGAAGAAATATAATCAATATTTGTTACATGAAAAAGGACAAAATCCGTTGAGAAATAAAGGTCATTTTCATGGTTCTGTGAGGCCCTCACAAACAATGGAGAGTAAATAACATAATCCAAGCTTATGTAAGAAATGACTTTTCTTCCATGCTCTGGTGCTACCCAGTGGATTTTACACAAAGGCAGACGTGGCTGGGTCTCCCCTGCCCAATGAGGCCAGAAGTCCTTCCCATGATGATGCCGCAAACTCACAATTTATCAAAAGGTGCCTGAGTTTGGTCCCAGCAGCAGTTTGGGAAGGGGCACGGAAGGGACAGACAGTCACATCTGACAAGCAGGAAGGCGGTCTGAGCTGGCACGATCAGACATCAAAAGCCTGCTCTGTTCATCCAGCAATGGCTGTGTATATTTTTGTGTACTCTGCCACCATCCTATTAAAGGCTTAATCTGTCTACCTTATGGAAACATGACTGTCACTCAAACACTTTGCACTGAGATATCCAAGAATTTGTCCAAAAATACGCCCAGAAAATTTATGAACAGATCCTACCTAATAAAAGAGGACCCAGGCTCAGGCATTTCTTCTTCCCACTCCTGGAGCAGCTGAGCAATGGATGTTGATGCTTTCCAGCAGGATGGCTGGCACCAGTGAGAAAGCCAGAAATTGCCCATTTATTTTGATTATGTGCTCCCTACCTCCCCCCTCAAGGAACACGGACAACTGAAGAAAAAATGGATGGAGCCTCAAAAAGCAAAGCCGCAAATTTTAACTGACCTAAGGTCTGAGTGAAGATTTTTGACTGAGAAAAATGACCCATTCATCCCAGCGGCTATCCAGGATTTTTTCTGTCCATCCAAAGGATAACAGGACAGTTAAGCTGAAAGCTGTTTGCTACAGAAACAGCTGAGCTGGGGATCCACCAGGCAGGCACAGATGTGTTTGTCTGCTCACGCTTCAGCATGCCAGCAGTGGGGCAGGAAAGGGGCTTTGTTATTCTGCTGGTGGTAGGTGTTCGGTGGCATCATCTCAAAAACTCGCTCCCCATCTCAGCTGTCAAGGGGAGAGCGCGGCACTTGTGAGTGGGCAGGTACACCGCCTCTGGGAGCAAACAGATGAGCAGGCAGACCGTCCTTCCCCCGCAGCCGGGCTGAACGGGGAAGGACAGGACCAAGCCATGTGTCAGATGATTAGATCTATCCCAGTGCAAAAATCACACCCCTGCACTACGCCCAGACCTCTTGCCTGTCCCCTCGCCTCTGTCTCTACTAAATGTGACAACCAGTCCGCCCACTATTGTGCTCCTAGCGAGCCTGTCACCTGGAAATCTCAGCCCCGAATGCATAAATTAAAGGTAGCACTAACGCTGTCCAAGGAGACGTCAAACCTCCTTTGTGCTGCACAGACACAGAGCTGCTGCTCAGGAAGGTGAAGCTGCGGGCGTGGCAGCTCCCTTTGCCTTCCTCCATATTCATGTTCTTGCATTTTTCAGGGCAGATCTCAGTGAGGCACAGCAGGGACTCTGCACGTGCTCGGCCTCCCGGTGGGTACTGACGGGCTCCGCCTGGTGCTGCAGTGTGAGCTGCGGGGAAGTTGCAGTTATTCTGGGATGCTCTCAGAGCTGCTGGGATATCCAGGCCTCCCCCTGGGGTCAGTGCTTCACATAGTTGGACAATATCTGGACCACAAAGAGCCAGACCTGTAACCTGTGCAGACTGAGGGCCTGATTCCCTCCACTGCTCTGTGCCTGCTGCCTCTGAGGTATTTCTAGCCTTCAGTGCATCGCTGTGGCACTGAGAGGAAGTCAGACAGCCTCCCACCAGATTCAGCAGGACCTTCCTTAACTCAAGGATCTCCCTTCAGCCTGTGAACCCAGCTCCCAGCAGGGATTTCGTGCCCAGAGGCCAGTAAGAGAAATACTGCTAACGCTTTTGCTCTCATTCAATTGACCAACTGCTGAAAATCCTCTCATAAGCCTGACGGGAACAGAGATGTGCTGGGGAAAGCTGAATGCCCGGAGAACCCGAGACCCCTCTGGGATCACTGCCCTTCTTCAGTACCTACCTGCTTTGAATCAAAACTGGGACAAAGGCTGGGATTTCTGTCAGAGCAAAGGGCTCAGTGGAAAAATTCAGCTGCACACCTACAGCAGCCTTTCAGGTCTCCATGTTAAGGTAACATTTACTGTCTTGATTCTGTAATGCAGCCCAGACTAGCAATGTGGTCATGCTTTTGCTATTGGGAAATGAAATGCAGTATTACTCTTTCTCCACAGATTCCCCTTAGTTTTTCTTCTGCAATCTGCACACAGGGGAAGCAACAGGGCAGGACAGTTGATTCCTTTAAAAACGAGGGAGTATCCAAGGATGCTTTCCAGTACGATCCTACAGAGCTGCAGGATCTGGTCAGGTACCTTCCCAACTTTCACACCAGGGTGCCCAGCTCGGCTTGTGGTCCATATGCAGCCACGTTACCTTCATTCTCAACACAGGATAAAACCTTCAGGAACTCCAGACCCTCACACTCTAGCTTGGCTAGAGCAATCATTACAGAAACTCATTTGCACCTTTATTTTCCTGCCTTTGTTTCCAATCAGATGCATACAGGGAATAACTGGAGTGACATGAATCTAATCAGAGGCTGATGTTGCATCAGAAATCCCATCAAGTTATCTTCCAGTCCCAACAGGCCCTCCACTGAAAGAAAACATCTTGTCGTGGCTTGGAGAACCCCTGTGTACTTTGTGTCCCCAGCAGGGATTCTTAATGGGCCCGGTAGTCAGAAACTGGGTTTTATTTTAGAAAGGAAAAAAATATCCTTTCTATTTAAATAGCCTTTTAAATCTTAATTGTGCTTTTCTGGACTTCTTTTTTTCTTAGCAACAAAATAACGGTATTACGGAATTCCAGACAGAGAAATCTTAATTCTCCAGTAAGGTACAGCAGAACCCAAATGGCCTAGGAGACCCCGCACACACATTTCATGCCTGCTGTGCACCAGCACACATCTGCTCAAGCAAAAGCCTCTGCAGCAGGACACGTGCAAGTCCTGTTCACCACTCAGCCAGAGCAACCTTGTGGGGCTACTTCTACCCCCAAACGCCTTCAACTTGGAAAACCCAGCTGACACCACAACCCCAGCCCAGGCTGCAGAGCTCACCATTCCTAAATGCTGAGCCCTGTTTCTGACACAGACTAATAGACGTGCGGCCTCCAACCTGCACCTTCCAGATTTCTGCTTAATGAGTTTTTATCAAGCCTCCCGGGGCTGCATTCAAGCGTCTTGCCAGCTAGGGTCGCACAGATAGACACTGTCTGCTGAGCACTAAAGGCCTCTCTTCCCCTACAGCAACAACTTGGCTGCCTGAACTAGCTGGCTGATGGCAGCACCTGGATGCCAGCCAAAGGCAGTAAGTTTTTTGCAGCTGAATATGTTTAGTCCCCTTCCTAGGGCACCATCTCCATTATACAGCTATTGTTTATGACCCCAATTATCTCCCAGAAACTGGTCCTTGCCTGCAGTTAATAACCAAGGCTAAGTGATCAACCGTGAGGACTCTAGCAAACTGGTTGTTAACTTCTCTGTCGACCAAGTTCAGAGTCTTTTACTGCTATTAGAAAGTCGGATTAACGATTCATAACAGAAATGGGCTCTCCTGCGATGTGAGTAGGTGAGGCCAACTGAAGGAGGAAAGAATCACTGGTTTTTCCTTGAGGAGACGAGCCTTCTTTCACCTTCCTTCTCAGCCTCCCCTCATGTCTGGGAGATGGCAAAGAACATCTTGTTTTGCAGAGTACTTCGAACTTTTCTTGGGACCTGGATTGTGTGTATGGATCTATGTATAAAGCAGGCTCACCCTCTGGAAATTGCTTTCAGGGACCTCTTCCAAACTGTAATTCCTATCCTAGTATTTCAGATTCCCAGTAGTTAATAGCAAGCCAATACTGCAAACCCCTATGGGGCAGGAAAATGAGACCTCAGAAGGAAAAGCTGCAGAGAACTAGAGCCCAGTGCATAGAAAGCAATCTCAGGTTTCAAGACGACCTATGTCCAATAACAGACATTCTCAGCTTTTTCCAGCCTACTCATCACAGGTTGATTAGTAAAGCAGCCTTCCAACAACTCATCTGAAAATAGTTTTAATTCAGAAAAAGCTAATGCTACTTCTATTTTCAGATCTTTCTTGCCCTCTGAAAGCTAATGAGAGGCCATCAGCCCAGCTCTCACAGACTCACAAGGGCCACTAGGTACCCTACAGGTCATATTTGTCTTGAGATTCACCATTCCTTGGTTGGTGAAAAAGCATGGAAATCTGACTTTGGTGAACTAACACCACGGTCTTTGGCAGCTCTCTGTCCCAGTCTGTACAGACTCAGTCTGAGAGAAAGAGAAAAATAAACCCAGGCAGTGCAGCTGTACAACTGTGGAGCCCTGGGATGAACAGACAATGACACAGGGAGGGAAACATTGGCTAGAACAAGTGTAAGGATTCCTGGTTGCTTATCCACATTGTTAGGAGTTGGTGCCTACAAATGACTTCGGACGCAATGAGCTCACTGCTCACCACTTTACATCCTCCTACAGCCCTCTCTTCTGTGGCAGCTATATAAACAGTCAATTAATGATGATTTGACTGCCAAACAGCCCTACTTAGTGTTGATATTTGTTCTCTACGAGCTGAGAAAGATGACAAAATTTACTGACAGGATCATTTCTCTCTCCTCCTTCTCCTCACCTTTCAGCTGGCACTCATCATTTTCAGCAGTGAGCTCTTCAAGACTTACACTCAGGGAAATGCATCTTGTGGTGTCCCCATCTCCTGCTGCTGCCACGGATATACAGGGGGAAGGAACAGGGCACTGCTTGTTGGAAGATCTTCTCCTGCCCAGACAGGTGCCTCTCCAGGACCTCCTCCACTAAGTCTGCCATATGCTGCCCAACAGACATTTGCTTTCCTACCACTCCGTGTATCAACCAGCAAAAGGCAGACGAGGAAGGAAATTGTCGAGAGGAAGAGAGGGGGCACCTTTCCCTATGTGACCAATAGCTGGATGACAAGAGACCAAAAGTTTCACCATGGGTGAGGTCAGGGCAGACACCTATGGCAAGGGTGAGGATGGATGTATGAGGCCGTGCCTGTAAGCCAACGTCCAGCAGCTCCTGACCACGTAACAACTCACGGGGAACCTGTGGGCCTGTGTGGTCCAGAGGGGAGCTGAGCAGCTGATGAGCCCTCAGCTGCTGTCCTGCACCACGGCTTGCAATAGCAATGCGGCCACCATTCCCTGAGAGTGCTCAGGCAGCTTTAAAAACACACTCTTTCATCCTTATGCACAAATTTACTTATTCATGTATTCTCAACAGAAGCACTAACGGCCATAATTGGATCCATTACCGGGGTTATTAGAGCTCTCCGTCACTGCCTCTGCAGCCCTGTGTGGTGCTGGGGAAATGTGCAGGGAGAACAAACAGGGCAGAGGCACGGCCAGTGGCAGAGGCTTTAAAAATTCGTGAAGTTGTTGCTGTGGCAACTAAAACAAAATTTCTGGCAGGAACTGTGACATGTGGGGAACTGTAAACTTCTCCATTTGTGGAAAACATTGGTCATGTCTCTGAAAGGGAGGTGGAGGAAAGACAGAAAGAAGGGCTCTTTTCAGAGACTGCTAGAGCAGGAGCCAAAAATGGTCTGCTTGCAAATTTATTCTTATGGCAAGCCTTGATGATGGTTGGATTTTACATACCAGAGCTTCCCAGGAGCCAGTGCACCGAGACAGAGCTGGCATGTAGGGAGGAGCACTTCGAGGTATTCAGCCCAGCTGGTCCTGATTGCTGCGAAAGGAACCGGAGTGCTGCGTGGACACAAGCAGCGACCGAGGCCACTTGCTTCTGCCCTTACCTGCCTCCTCTGCCCTGAAACCTAGCAAGGGTCCCCATGGGAACTGAAGCTCATCTGGGAATTAACTTAGGAACGAACTGGGAATTACCAAGGTGATGGATTCTGAAACACCAAACTTTCCATCCATAAACAGGAGATGGAAAGGCAGCGGATAGGTCTGGAAATACTAAAATTTGGCTAGAAAGACTGAACCTGATTTCAGGTTCATAAGATTTCAAGGTACTCATTTCTCTCTGAGAGGTCACAACAGCAGTAACCACACAAACGTGACATCCTGACAGACTTCAGATGGCATCCACTATTTTAACATCTCAATACAGGCTGCAAACTTTCAGGATCACATGAGGTCAGCATCTCCATGTCATGTTAAATTACAATGCAGAACCTGCAAAAGCAGAATCAGAGTTCATTTAATATTGATTTAGACTAAACAAGCTCTTCTTGTGTCACCATTTAGATTCCTGGGAGATTCCCCAGATAATGTTTGAGCCTCCTTAGCTAGCAAAGTACAACACTCCTGCCCCACACCTTCCCTGCTCAAGGAACACAGCTGATCAGTCTGTTACTTCCGAAGCGTGTAATTCACTCAGTTTGGAAACTTAGAATGGCATGGGTGTCTGATACGAGACTGAATTCTCTCAGGTTTAGTGCATAGGTTGGAGCTAGCAAATGGGCACTTTGCAAAAAGATTCAAGAGTGATGGCAGATGCTGCCAGCAGAAAATTTGCCTACTGAGAGATACCGGATAGGCAAAATGATTGACGAGGGCTTCAGTTTTACTCTGAAGTCAGCAGCTTTGCTATAAGGACTTAGTGCACGTTAGGCTTGCTTGGTGGGACTGATTTCCTTTGTGAAAGGAGGAGCAAAGGGAAGGGGATGACAACGATGAGGGACTGGCATCAGGTCAGCAAGGGGGAACGACATCCCCCGCAGCCCTATTGTCATGCAGCCAGTCTCCTCTCCTCTGTCCCTGGTGGCACCAGGCTCACGACTTCCTGACCCGGGCCCTTGCGACTCACCAGGCATCACTGCATTAATGACCTCATTGTGAATTTTTTAAGCTGACTGACAGCAACCTGGAAAAAAACCGAGAGGAGTTATGCAGTTGCACCACTGCCAAAGGGGCAATTGCTTGACGAAGGGCAGGCAAGAGGCCCCCGCTAAGTGTATGGGAGGTCTTTAAATAGACACCCTGGGTCTGCTCTGCACAGCATTAAGGTGGTGAGGCTCTGAGGTCAAGGTAAGAAATGAGCACTTGCAAAGCTCAGTGAAGCTTATGCTTACGATGCAGCTCTAATTATCCCGTTAATCAAAGCAAAAATCCTTCAGTTTCACAAATCCAGCCAGCAAAAGGCTGCAAATTCACAGCTCAGTCGCTTAACCCCCAACTGCCCTACACACCAAGTAATAGGAAGTTTTGAAAGGCTTCGAAGAAATCTGACTCTGTTCCACCTCCTTACAACCTTCTATCTTCATCCCTAGCCTACAATGCTTGGATAAGGACTTCTTAACAAGGAGTTTTAGAAAAGAAATGTAAAGCATTACTTGTCTGCAGCTGTTAAATCTGTAGCATATGAATGTTGTTTGAGTAGACAAAGATCTTTTTTTTGGCATAAACATCACTTCAATCCATACTTCTGTTACCTGCCGAAATGTATGGCATGTACCAAAACCTCACATATTTTATTCTGGACAGTGGAGTCCATGATATGGTTTCTTCTAGTCAACAGAATTTTCTTCACTGCAAACTAATTTTAAAGTAGTTTGCTGCTTTGAGACACACAGACTTCAGTTTAAATGCTACAGTTAAGTACAGAAAAAAATCAGTCTATAAAACAGGAGAAAGGTAGACCACACACAGATCACTTCTCAATTTCCAGAGTCACTGATGCAGTGAAGATGTATGTTGCTTGAGAACGGGCTTGTCACTGGCTTTGGGTGGTGAAACATCAGCAGCAGTTAAGGTTGGCTGGGAAATTTTCGCTGTGCACACATAACAATTTTAGTCTTGCTGTTGGAGCTGCTAACACCTGCATCGGAGCATTTCCAAACTTTTAAGCATTCCTGTGCTTTGAGAAAACAGCCTGCTCTCATAAATTAGAACCGTATCAGAGTTGACAGGTAAACACAAGTTTTTCTTTAAATTCATCATTTTGCAAGGCTGGTTATTTCCTTAGGATTTCTTTTTAATTGTGAAGAATTAAGTGGCAGAAATTACTGCGAAGCAAACAAGCTATATGTATGATGTCTCTGACTGCAGATACATCAAATGTGGAGGCTGCCTTTTTCAGCCTCATCTTCCCCCACATACAAATATAAAAGCACAGGATAATTATATTTAGTCCTCCACTGACAAGTAAGATAGTGGAGGTGCCACAGCTTACCACAGGTAAGCACATTATTTAATTCTCATATAACTAACCAGATTCCATCTTAAAAATAGTTGGGTTATTTACCCTAGTACTCTTAATTGCATATCAATAATCTTACTGGTCTTCTGCTTAGAAACCTAATTTGCAGTCTAGATTTATTCATGGGCCATTTATACCCATCTCCTCTTGTGCCCGTGTTGTCTTTTAGTTTAAATTGCTCTTCTCCCTCTCTGGTGTTTACTCCTCTGATGCATTTATACAGAACATTCATATCTCCTCTCTGCCTTTGTTTTGCTAGATTAAACAAGCCACACACTTCTAGTCCCCTTGTATACAATAGGTTCTCCTTTGCTCCCATCATCCCTGAAGCTTTTCTCTGTGCCTGTCTGCCAGGCAGGTGGATGTTTGGCAGTGTGCAAAGAATTCACTAAGGCCCCAGACAAGGCCACACATACCACCTTCTCCTAAAGGGACAGACTGCCTCATACAACCTAGGATTGCATTTTTTTTTTTTTTTTTTTCAGAACTCCAGTATATTGGCAGGGTATGGTCATTTCTTTAATTATCCAACATACTCTAACTCTTCTCCACCCCAGACCCCTCTAAGGAGCTTTCTGCTTGCATCAGTCATTCTTAGCAGTCCTTAGGCATAACTTATTTTATTTTAGTATTGTTAAAAATTGGCACATTTCTATAATTTCAGTCATTGGTTGTCAGTTTTTGCTGTATGATACCCAAGCACTGCTATCAGTGATATTCATATGCAAATTTTGCATATTATTTGCAAAATATATCACACCTTTTTGTACATCCACACCCAATGGAAAATCTATGTAGGACTCTGTAAACTGCTCTCAACTCATCCTAAGTAAGTATCTTCCAGGCAGAGGAGTAGCTCTCCTTCAGGGCCAGTCTCCACTAGCTGAGGTACCCAGCACTTCATCTGCACGTGATGTCCCGACACCAGGCACAAATCATATTCTGCTACTGCCCTCTCACAAGCATGCTGACTCCTGGCTGTGCTCCTGAGAGTTTGGGGAGAAGCACATCACCCAGGGGACATTTGTGAGTGCAGCAGAGGGGCTTGTGCTGTGCACCAGCACTGGCTGTGCACCAGCCTACCTTTCTGCCCCAGCTCAGGTGGGTAGGAGAGAGACTGAAAACAGACCACAGAATAACTTTCTCTGTTCTCAAGTCTCCTGCAGCTTTTCATTCTGTGAAGCCATTGAAGAGTAGACTTTTCACAATCTCCTCTTTCCAACACCTCCTTTCATTTGGGATGCTGGGAAGAGAAGCACTACTTTATTCTCTGGCTACCACAGTTGAGGCGTTTGCAGCCCTTGTGCTACAGGATCTGACTTTCTTCCTCTAATTACCTCCCATTTCTCCACTTCTAATTTACTTGTTTTGTTGAGTAGAAACTCTCGAGGGCAAGCATGGCATTGTGACTACAGCACTCATCAGAGACTGCAGAAAGCAGCTATAAAATCCAAGGATGTTTGTAATACCTCCTTCAGATCTCCTTGTGCCTCACTACCATGACAAAAGACATTTGGAAATGCTTATCAATAACATTGATTACAGCCCAGATGCTTAGGCTAGGTAAGTATTCTCCAGTGCTCATGAAAGCTGACCAGGAGTGCGAGTCTTGCTTTAGCAGGACTCGAGTTGTTTTAGATGACTTTGGGCCAAAAGCAAATTGGTTTAATTAACACCCTATCCATATGGGGCTGTAAGCTGCAGAGCAGAACGAAGCTCTTATAGGGGAAGAAGAGAACAGAAAAGCCCAGTCCTGAGCCGGCTGTTTCCAAACCTGTTTATTTAACTATTAGAGAGGGTGGCTTCTTCTTAATTTATTTACATAGAATGTTTTTGCAACCATCTGCTCTTAAGCTAAACGAAAAATTATCATCTTGCTCCTGCCGCTGCAGAGACTCCCTTGGATGTTCTTAATAATACAAAAAAATCTATCATTTTAATGCAGACAGCTTGGCTAATAAAAATGATCTGTACCATTAGTAATTATGCCACAAATACAATGCAAACAAGCAGCCTTTCCCTGAAGAGGCCAAGCATAAAAAAACCCTCTCACCACTCATGGGCTGGAGACGACAGCACAGGAGTGTGACGTGGTTTCCCGCTTGCCTACCAAAGAGCAGAGAAATAAAGAGGAGGGCAGTTGTGTTAAGTTGGTTACCCACTTCTTCAACAGGCGTTAAGTCAAACCTATCTTTCTACTAGGAAACATTGCTCCAGGCTATGGATGTAAAGCCATATTCCTAAACAAGGCTACCTTGTTCCACCACCTCTACAGTTCTCATTGTAGCAGAGCCCTCCAGCGCTCCTCTGTGAAAGGGGCAGGTGCTGCTAGCCCCAGTCAGCAGATGGAAATTGAGGCAGAGAGCACCTAAAAGGATCAGTAAAGATGATGGAAGACAGTGGTGAGGCAAGGAAATGAATTAAAGTCATCAAAACATTACTGGGAAATCACAAGCATCACTTTAGGTGAGGCCTAACTTTAAAAAGCTCCACTGTGGGCAGTTTGCTACCAAATGGAAGGACAGCACTTCTGGCACGCTTTCTGCCTGATGCCATTTAGTGTGGCCAGCACTGGACTAACGGGAGTGACATCTAAATGTCATTTCTCTTTGACCGCGTCTTTTGTCTATGAATGGTAGCAAATCACTTAACCTCTACAACTCAGTTTTTTCCCACAATAAAAAAGTGATTAAATGCTCAGAAGTTCAGGGACGGATGAAAGGAAAACAAACCAAAGTAACACAGAAGGAAATGTTATTTCCTTGAAACAAGTGGTAGGGGCAGAAGAATAAGACTACACTTCTAATTATATCAATAAAATATGAATATACCTCTTTACTAAATAATTCAATTGATAAAGAAATGTGTGTAAAGAAAGATAATGTCTTGGAGACTCTCAGACCCTTCTGTGGAGAGATCAGCATTGTAAGAACTGAGATGTGCACAAGTTGGAAGGCTGGTACATGCCGTAAATTTTGGTAGCCCAGAGGTCCAGCAACTTTAATCCACTGCATAAAGAAACAAAAGCACCCATCCTGGTGCTGGAGGGTGAGCAGGGGGGATGCAGAAGGACACCCTTCTGGAAGCAGAACATTTAATCCCGACTTGGCCAACCTGCCTGTTGGTTAATTTCCTTTGCTTAGAATCATAGAACATCCTGACTTGGAAGGGACCCACAAGGATCATCAAGTTTAACTCTTGGCTCCACAAAGGACCACCCAAAAAACAGACAGTGTGTCTGAGTGTTGTCCAAATACTTCTTGTACTTGGCAGGCTCCGTGCCGTGACCACTGCCCTGGGGAGCCCATCCCAGTGCCCGACCACCCTGTTGGTGAAGAACCTTTTCCTGACATCCAGCCTGAATCTCCCCTGTCACAGCTACATGCCATTCCTTCGGGTCCTGTCACTGTCAGAGAGCAGAGCTCAACACCTGCCCTCGTGAGGGAGCTGCAGGCCGCCATGAGGCCTCCCCTCAGCCTCCTCTGCTCTGTGCTGAACAAACCAAGAGACCTCAGCTGCTCCATCTTTGCAGCCTTCACCGTCTTTATAACCCTCCTTTGGATGCTCTCTAATACTTTTATGTCCTTTTTATACTGCAGCACCCAAAACTGCACACAGCACTTGAGGTGAGGCCACACCAACACAGAGCAGAGTGAGACAATCACTTCCCTTGACCATCTAGCAATGCTGCGCTTGATGCTTCTGTTTCTCAGTCTCTAAAATGGGGCTAAGATCAGGTCTGCTGTGGGTAACTGGGAGGGTTTACGTTTGTGTACCATTTCAAAAGCTAAAATTTCACAGAGAAGGGCAGATCTTTGCTAGGCAGGTAAGAAGAGCAAACTACAACAGATGATAACAGGCAGTCATGAATTGACTAGTCTGTGACAGTACTGGAAAAGTACTTGGAAAGCATCCATCACTGGAAAGATTGTGCAAAACACGGCCAGTGATTTTCCTGAGCCACAGCAGAGGAAGGGACCCATGAGGCTGTGGCTGTGAGCCAGTTCCAAACCTGCAGGGAAATACAGTGACTTTACTGGATGATGTTTCATCCTGAGGTTAAAGATGCATATAGATCATTGACATGGGTGGTAACTCACCTATGAAGGGGATTTTTGAGGATAAGCCAAGCTACTTTTAAAAACAACTCTTTGGATAGTTGGGGAGCTGATCCTGGCTTGCACCAGGCAGGACTGTAAGGGAAGATTGAAGACTGGTGCACAGGGCTTCTCTTGCGGATCAGGTATTTTGATTACACACACCGACACAGAGGTCGCAAGCTGTAGAACTGAGACTGGTCCTGGGAAGCTATCAGATTCCTGAGCTGCATCCCCAAATCTACCAGTGTTTGAGTGACAGACCACAGGCGTATGGCAGAGGAAGCCAGAAGAAAGTGAAGCTGTTGTGCTGCACCACGTAGCATTTGCTTTCCCCCACTGCATCACTATTTTTGCTTTGTATTTTTTCATGACCTATTAATATTCATAAAAGACTTTCTATTGTGTTTGCACTTTTCTGTCATGCTCACAGGCCTGATTCCCTTCTTGTCTTAATAGGATGCAAACCTCATGAAATCAGATCTTATTAGCAAAATTCCAACAGAAGCCCTCAGCAACACGGTACCTCAGTCCTCATTTCTGCTAAAGTGAAAGGGAAGCCTTTCACCCTGTTGACATCTGTAGAGCTCTTAATCTAATACGACATTTCAATCTTAAGAGCAGAAACAAACAGGAGTAAAACACAGGGCAAGGAACACCACTGAATGCTGCTGAGTCAAGCCCCACAGCATCACAGCCAAGAGATGCAAAAGACCTTGAAAAAAAGTTTCTAATCCTGGCTTGCAATAAACCTGACAGCACAATGGTGCTGGTTCATTACTCCCTTTATCTCTTTGATGGAAGACTGCTGACTTACCCCCAAATGATTTCTTCCAAATTCTCTGTCCTAAAGTACAAATCTCTTGGCTTTTTCCCATATGAGAGCAACGCTGTCCTGGTGTGCAACCTCATCCCTGGGTTTTTACACAGACCAAATTGAGGGGAATTAGCAACAAAAGGCAGTGCTGCAAAGTGGTGACCTTTTTAACTACTAACTCTGCTCCCTGTCCCTCCTCTTTTTAAATCACTGACTCTACCAATGTGCATGAATTTTCAGCTCCTCTTGGTCTTGCAGAGCCAAGAGCAGAGAACAAGATGGAGTCCGGTGTGCAGCACCAACAAGGATGCTCTGCACTTCTAGAATGCACGCCTTGTGTCCTGCCTCATGGCTGCTCCATACGTCACTGCTGGTGAGAAAGACTACAGACCGATTTTTCCAGGTAAAGTTTGTGCCTCTAGCAGAAAGAAAAATCATTGCTGGAGTTGGAAAGTGAACAGATTATAGTTTTAGGCAGTGAGTGAAAATAAATACAAAATGTACAGTGTCACATTCACACACAGTCATTTTCCTAAGTAGAACAGTACATTAACACATTAATTTTAAAAGAATTTCCAGCTGTAATAGCTAACAAGGACGTTGATAGCAGGCTCTTACTCACCGCATAAGAGCTGCTCAAGTCTTGACCCTGAACTGCCCAAATCCTTTCTGCTTAATTAACGACCTTCATTCTGTATCAACAATAACTGATAGCAATTTGATGGAAAATTGCTGACCTAATATTCAGGACACTTTGCCAGTCAGATGTGATGCAGAATTGTTCTGTGGTGTATATCTCCTGCTCTCAATGCTTGGGAGCGCGAACTCCTGCCAAAGATCACATCTCAGTCTTGGCAGACTGTTGAGAAAATGAGACTAGGCCCATATGGATCCAAATTGCTGAGAGCAGAGTTGGGATTTAATCATAGCCTTTCTTGTCGTGCAGAGGTGAAAAGCTCTCTCAACTCACCCACATTAGCAAAAGGTCCTGAGTGCAAGGACCCAGGAGTATCTTATCTTCAGTTATTTCTAATTACAAGGCTTTAAAATTTTATTTTATTTTTAACCTGTTGTGTGAACATCAAAGGATAGGAAAAATCTGTTGCTATTATTATCTATTCATACTTACAGCATGGAGCTTCAGCCGTATCATAAGACCATTATTTCTAGCTACTAGGATTTTTCCAAGTATATTTGAAAGGATTACGGGGAGCTGGCACTGGGACCAAAGGATAGCTGCAAAGTTTCAAAAAAATACTCAGACATTTAGATTTTCCAATTACTCTACAAGGTGCATATTCTAATTTAGATCCAGCTGAAACTGCTCAAGTTAACCAGCTGCTCTATGGCACTTAGCCAAGAGTGGATTACTGCATCAGCCAAGGCTTTTTACAAGGGTAGCACCCCAGTTCTGCATCACAATTTGTAAGGTCAGGAGGGACAGTGAATTCTGACTTGTAAGAAAGTTTTAGGAACTCTGTTCTTCTCTCAGCTTTAAGTGTCATTTTCTCTGAATCAAGGTATCTCTGATTAATTTACAGGCCTCACAAAAGCTTTTTGCAAACATGGGAATGGGGTCTACAACTCAACAGCAGAATTACAGGATACTGCGGTGGCTGCTACCACAAGATCATATGCACAGCACACAACAAAGATCATCCCAGCAGAGTGTGATAAAGAATATCCTCTGGATCCCAAATATCTTAAACAAATACAAACTTTCCCAAGCCTTTCCATCAGTGTCACGGATACATAAAACTGCCCCTTGATACCACATTTAAGTCAATAATTATGTAATGCCTAGAGAAAAAGATGCTTTGTGCTTTCTCTAATGTGTTCAACTAAAACTTAAAGAAACCTTGTTTCTAAAGCTGTGCCAGCATCATTTAGGTTCTTGGTGCACAAACAAGGAGGTATACAACAACAACAACAACAAAATCATGTTAATTTCAAGCTCCATTAGAAATACAGAGTTTGGCAGCAAGGAAAATCAATGTTTGTCCAGTGGAAAAAACAAACAAACAAACAAAACAGCACTGATGGGGACACAAGGGATGTTTTCAGATTTCTAGGAGGATATAAAAATCTTGGTACTCAAATTCCTCTTAACTGGGGGAAATTATTTTTATATCACAGAAACGATCTGATTTTGACACGGGTGGTATTTTGATGACAATTACGCAGCTCCAAATACTGTCTGGCAATGCTTTCCTTCTTTATACATTTGATCAGCTCTGACACTGGGACCAATTGATTTCCTTTTTTTCTCTTTTTTCTCCCTAAAGATGTCGTCAATTCTGGTTTGTTCTGATGAACTCCACAAACGCTGCACCAGATACATACAGATCTCTGAGGGCTGACTTCAGGTTTAGCTGTGCTGGATAACAAGCAGAAAAACCATCGTTCTTAGGTGTTACTAGCTGTCTGGGATAAGACTTATTCACTGTGACAAGAAAAAAATCTAAAAAAAGGATTGGAGGGCTGACCTTTCAGCAGTGTCTGCACTGAGGGCAGTTTGAGTAAAAAAATTCTCCCTGGCCTCACTCAGAGATGCAACATCATGAAATTTCTGAGAAATAGCAGGTCCTCATTAGATCCACAGCTTGTCTGTCTTTAGGAAAAATCAAAGTCATTTGCTATCACCACTAGGTTAATTTGTTTAAATGCAGCAACTCTCTTAAGCTCTGGGACCTCCCAGAGCACTGGTGCGCATTAAGCTAAACTGCCATCTACCTCATCTACAAATTCACCAAATATCAGGGCTGCTGCCTGATGGGAAAATCCCAAGAATTTTGCTCCCCAGCAGCAGGCTTGTATGCTGCAGGCCAAACGCTGCCCTTGGCCATGCAAACTCGTGAGGCTCCTCTCCACGTTTGCAGGACTGAGAGCCTGCCCCTGCGGCAGAACTCAGCTCTGAGGGGTGGCTGTACTGCAGCACGGGGACCGGTCCATCCCCTGCCATCCTGAGCACTTATTTTTCCTTACAGAAGCACTAAAATATTCTCCTGTCTGAAAAATAAAAAGACTGACAGGCAAAGCAGAAAGCCTGAGCTTGTCCATTTAAAATAAAAAAAGCATCATAATTTCTATAGCCCTTGCTGGACACTGTCAGTCCCCTACTAGCACAGTCGAGAGCAGAGAAAGAGCCGATGATGTGCTCCGCGAGGAAGGGAAAGCACAGGAGCTACAGCTAGGGAAGGGCTGTTACATGAGCTGCTTTCTTCCATCAGCAAGTGGAAGTTCAGCCCTCCCTGTCTGCAGGTATCCCTACAGGAGTGTGAAAACAAGAGTTGAGCAGGAGATGAAATCCACCTGCTCTGCACAGCGGTCCTAAGCTGAAGAGAGACCTCCCTTCCAGAAAGTGAGAAATAATTCCCCTTTGTTCCCAATAGATTAAGTCTGTTTTCACTGTCAAGAATGAAAAATATCCTGAAGGAGATCAGAGAATCCATTTAGCAGAGTCTATGCATTAAAGGACTTGTACCAAAAAGGACTAATGCTGTCTTTTGGCAAACGCTCCCTCACCTTCTATGAGAAGCATCGCATCAGAGCCTGTGTCAGCTCTGAAACAACTGGAAAATCTCAAGTTAAGTGCAACTTGTGGAAATCAGAGAGCCAAGATCAGAATGAAATACACCAACGTTTGGAGCTAAAGCCCACCTCTAAGTGCTGGAGGATTTCTTGGCTCGTGTTGCTCGGTTAGGAGGATGAATGCTGCTGCTACTGGGAAGGCCAGCACGTGACAGTGAAATGCGCAAGCCACATCAGAACAGCTCGTTTCCAGACCAAACATGCAGCATTTGGGGGTGTAAGCTTCACCCTCCACTTACAAAGCGAATGAGCTGACTTGCTGTTTGATGTGCTGCAGGTTTTAAAATGAGCTGTAGCAGAAGTGAACATGTTCAAGACAGACAAATGCGACTGGGACAGCAGGGAGGAAGCATGGCTAACACAGGATTTGCGGCTGGTATTGATAAGCAAATAGAGGAACAGCTTTGCAAGCCTTACCAAAAAGTAGGTATGATGCATACTTCAACAACAATACCGCATCTATTATGCACGATCAATTAAAGAAAAGACCAGGCATTTCTCGTGAGGGAGAGCAAGGCCTGTGACGGCAGCGCTCCAGCAGCTCATGCACTGAAGAATAGGCCCAGCCATATGTGAATTCATTCAGGAATTCAGACACACCAGTTCAGGCTAAGTCTGTCTTAAATTTATAACTTTTTGTGTTTTGACAGCCCTCCAGGGCTGTTAATTCATTTGTTTCTTCCTTAGATTTCATGCTGTCTGTAGCGCATGTATCAAGGGACAGAAAAACAGTGGGTGAAATTCTAAAGCAAAAATCTATTACCCATACAGAAAAGGGGGGTGAAGATACATTCGGTACAAATTGTTTTTCCCCAGTGAATAGACTTTTTTTTTTTTTTTTTTTTTAACTTAAAACAGCTAGATGTAAAGTCTAAAGGTAATTTTTCATTACAAACCTCAATTTTCATGGCCTAACAGTTCCTCAAAATATTAACCTCTTATATTCAAATTCTGCAGCCATGAACTCTGTTCAAAGGTACTCGTTTCTTGAGTAGTTTGATCAAATTGCTTCTGACATTTTCTAGTATGCTGAGAAGTAGTGATGAAAGCAAGAAGGAGAATTATGTTAGGGGAGGGATATGGAGAACAGGAAAAATTCTCATAGAAGAAGAATTCTTGTTAGTCTATTCTTGAACAAGCTCCACAGTCAAAAGGTTTTGAAGCCAAAATTGGCATGGAGATATTTCTGCCTGAAGGATTTCAAAGAATAATCCCGGAAGGGTTCCTTGGGCATGGCCTGACTCCAGTGGGAATTAGTTTTCATTTGACCCAATTATACATGTTTAAAAAGCACACACTGAGTATGCTGGTGGGGTTTTTCTGGTAAGCTCATTAGGGACTTGATTTTGTCCTGTACCAAGTGTTCTCAGTCCTGAAAAATGTTTCATAAAACCCAGAGACTAGTTTCATAAAAGTCCACAGGATACTGCATATTCCTCAAAATTAAGCAGGTGTCTATGTGCTTTGCTGGATCAGACAAGGACTGCGGTTTTCAGTGAATTTGATCTGTGGTCCCCAAACAGATTTATAACAGACATTGACACCCTGGTCCCTCAGAAATTTTGTGGTTTAGCAAAAACATATGAACTTGTTTTTCTTAACCAACTATCCAGACCTACTCAAAGTAATCCAGAGCCTCACGACTATACCGGCATCGCAGACTGTAAAGCACTGCACCAGGGCATGCAGTAGAACTGATTCCAAACTATTCAATCAAATACTTTAAAATAATTATTACTGGTATTAAAAATAATAAAAATGACCCCAAGTGTGTTGAGATTGGTATTTTATGAAAAAAATACTAAACTAAGATAAAGATTTGCTTCAAATCAAATTCAATTTAAAATTCTTCAGCACAGACAAGAGGAAACCAGAAATCATTGCTCTGCTCCACAGGAAACATTTGAGTTTATCCAGAATAAAACATGCCCTTTATAGTGCTTGTTAGAAGAAAAAAAAAAAAATGAAATGAATGGTTGGATTCACAAAACCAGTGGTGCATTTCCCTTTTATGCAATAGCTCAGAGGAGAGAGCGTTCACCATGGATAGAAGAAAGCTAGGTTTAATGGCCCTAAAGATTCAAACTCTTATCTCCAAATTGCTTGCAGAGTACTATATACTTAGCCTATTTTGTATTTTGGGATGGATTTCTTTTAGTGTTTTCTCCTATGCAAAAATAATTAACCATGCTGTAGAGCAAGAAGTGGAATGAGAGCGCTCTCCAGCCAGCTCAGCACTCTCACCATCAGGCCCAAGATTTCCATCAGTACCTTCACAAGGCTGCTAGAAGCAAAACTAAGGGCATCAGGCTAAAAACACGTTTGAGCTTGTTGGCAAAGGAGCTTTCTAAGGGGTGGAAAGCCTTCTGACCTGAACGGATGGACTTGCATCTGTTTCTCCTATTTTCTGCATGAGTGCTGAACTAAAGTCTCAGATAAAAGGTAGTATACGACCATGTTGTTCATTTCTTTTGATACCCCCGTGCTTCCTCAATGGACATTACTAGAAAATTTGGATTTAAATGCGCAAATGGTTAAGCAATTTCCTCACGTACCACTCCCCAAATATACTCCCATTATAAAAAGTATTGCCAAGCTCAGCCACGTATGAGAAGTAATTGCAGTTAAAGAACACCGTTTTACATTTTAGTATAAGCAGACTGACCTTAACCCACCACAGTGCTACTTCATTTCCCTAAGGAAAGAGGGGAAGTTGGATCACACACAGGGTTAATCCAAGATTGCAGGTAGTTTAGATCACTATTTATTTACCTTATTCCCTAAATTACAGCCAAGGAGTACTGCATTGGGCACATGTACAAACGGCCAAATCAGGTTCATCATTAGCTGTCGCAGCTCCAGGAAAGAACACGTCTAATAAGGTTACTTGCAAAATTATTGGTGTAAATGATTTACTGAAAATGTCTATAAGAGGTCTAATTCATACACGTTGTGCTAATGAAAACAGGGAAACCTAGGGCAAGAAAATTAAAATGCTACAAATGTTTCTAAACTTGCATACAAATTATCATATTCCATTACAGTGTATTATTCGAGAACTATTAAGTCATGGCATTATTAAATATAATATTGTAATGCAAATGCAGCAAAAAGCAGAGAAAGGATTTCTCTGACAAAACTGATGCCACACATTTTCTTATTTTTGCACACTTTCCCTTGTACCCTTAACATTCTCCTTCTGGATACTTTCTTTTCTACTGTATAGAGTTTTGCGCTCTCTGTTGATCCATGGTAGGACACAGCCTATCTAGTTCAAGTTCAATATAAACTGCTCCCAGCAGAAGCCTCCAACTCTTTGAAAAGAGAGCAAATAAAGGAACTGCTGCTAGACCCTCGACTGCAGCAATGCTAAGTTCTAAGCCATCTGCTCAGATGGTTCATAATACATTTTCATCTCGGGGGAAAAAAGCCCTGGCTAGATGAATGAAACACTGACACCCACATTTAATCCACTCATCCACTGGCAGCACTGTTGCTGAAGGAGAAGAAAACCCATTGGGTGAGTCCACTTGCTGCAAGCATCAAATGTGCCAAATCCTCTGCAGACCATACAACAGACACATTAATATTTGATAGAAAAATAATTTGAGAAAATAAAAGCCCCGCTCAGTTTAGCAATGAAATATACCCATGATTTGACCTCTTGGAGGAATAAATCTGTAGCGTGCACCAATTGTATCCAGACTGTGAAGTGAAAAACCTCCAAAACCAGTTCTTGAGGAAGCAATATAAACCTCTAACATAAAAAAACTTACTGTAGCCAAGACATTGCATTTCAGAGGTCACCGCAGTTGTAGTTTAATTGCTTGTCCTGTAAGTACTGCACAGACATTGTTACACTGATGTACTATTCTACTCCATGAGCTGAGGTCCTGCCAAGCTTACAGCAACCTTTCAGAAGAACCCAGCCATTAGACTTCATCCTCAGGATGTCTTTGAAAGGAATGATGCAAGACTAAACACAAAAACTGGGCGTTATGGAGTGGGAACTACATGAAAAGTACGCTGCAACATGAAGCAACTAAGAGAATTTTGTACATTCTCTCCCTTTGCTCTACCTCCTGCTTCATTTCATCTGCCCCCACTCTGTGATATCCCTCCAAACACATGATTTCATGGGGCAAATCCTGCTCAACACACCACCACCTAGAGGGAGATGTGAACAAGAAGCCCTCCTCCTCTAGCCAATGTAGCCATGCAAAGCATCACCTTGTGCAGTAGCTCTCTTTCTCTGGACTTCTGCAAACTTTCTGGAGTGGAGATCTTCATTTATTTGTCATGTCCAGTACTGAGAGAGAGAAAGAAAAGCTCTGAAGAGGTGACTTCCATCTGGTTTCCTGACAGTCACAGAAAAATAATGAATAGTACTAAGGCTGATTGGTGGCAGGAGATGCAGAGCAGAAGGCTCACACAAGTACAGCGCAATCCCAAGTCTGAAGACAAGAATGCAGGACTGTATGGAAAGTACAGGAGGAGAAAACCTGCTCACGGGTCAAAACATGCCGAGAGAGGTGTTGTCTTGCTCTTAGAAGTTAAAAAGGAGAAGGGAAGAAATAAAAAAGGAACAACCTAAGGGAAATCAATAACGGAAAAGAAAAATTTCCCCACAGACTTTTCCTCAGGAGTTACTGTGGATTTTTGCAGCTCCTGTCTGGTTTAAAATGGAGGGTTTAGATCCAGATTTTGACAGATATAACACTTTTTATAAGTAGGAACAGGAAAGGAAGATAGTTCGTCATCATGGTAAGAATGGAGGCGAGTAACATTGTTAGCCTGGGAGCCAGACACAGAATTATCATCTCATGAGTGAGTCATGCTCCAGACTGACAATCTGACAAACCTGACCTGAGCTATACTACTGAAATCAAGCTTTTGGAACTACCTAGGCCTTAATCTTCATCAACGCCTGTGTCAGACACCCCTTCTTGACACAAATCTGCTTTATGCAGTTAGGGCCTCGGGGCCCGAGCTGGTGAAGCACACGTAGGTGACAGTCGTACTGAGACACGACAAGAAAAATCCTGCGGCATGAGTTGTCTGTGCACATCTGTTTGGTATCTGCTGGGGAGGTGTGTTTGACGTGTCAACACAGACTTCCCAACACTTCTGCATTAGGCCCCAAATGTGGTCTAAAAAAGCACAGGGGCACAGTGGAGAGGAACATCTGAGTAAGAGATAGACCCAGTCAGACAAGCAAAGTCCTTACGCTTCTATTTGTCCCTGAACATAGCCTGAGAAGAAGAGCTGTGCACTAGGGACCAGGCCCACCAGAAATGAGAACCATTACGGTCCTTGCACTTAAGAGATCAGGCAGCACCTGCGATCAGAACCTGGAGCACATCAATTCAGCATTTCCACTCTTTGTGACACCAGAGGGAAAAACAAACAAACAAACAAAACTTACATTATGGCTACAACTGAATCATGCCATTTTGATGATTAGCTTGCAACAACCTTAGGGCATAATAAAAAACTGTGGCTGCCATGGTCTGTTGTCTCTCATAAGGGCTGAAATTTCAGACAGCCACAACTCAGATGCATCACAAATGCATCTCTTGTACATTGCTGTCAATGTGGGGAGGAGAAGAGGAAGAAAAGTGAGGAGTTACACATCTGGGCTTTGTCAGGTGAAGGTGGTGGCAATACTCCAACACATACATCAAAGAACTACACTGTGCAATAGCACGTACAGTTCCTTGGGTCAAAACACTTCCCAAATACCTGGAAGAAGTGTTGCTTCAAGAACCCCAGTACAGACAAGGGCACAAAGGGGAAGAGAAAGGATGGCAAAAGCAGATAATGAAGGTGACAAAAAGTTCAGGTACCTCCTTACATAGCCACTCAGCTCTTTTTCCAGCACTGCAAATGACATTACACCACTGGGGACTAAAACCATCCTGCAGGCCTGCTGGCATTATCCCTGGCCAGGCATCCTGTCTTTGTACTGGGTGACAGCCAACAACCTTCAGCCATACTTGGTTGGATACATCTAGTTTTCCTCTGTTTTCCTCCAAGTACAAGTTGTCAGGAGGCTGGCTGCAAAAACCTCAATTTACTTTAAAATAGTTGTGAATGCTTTCCTGCTTTTACTCTATAGATTCTAGTCCAAACTCCTCTACATGTAAACACTGTGCCAGTGTGGTGGGATTCAAACTGTATCCCTGCGGAGGAATGGGTCATCTGTCTTGTGACTGTGCAGCTGGTAGCAGGAGGAGGATGCAGTGAAGAGAGAGGGCTGGTTTGGGAACAAGGATGGAGAAACAGAGCTCCCACGGCCGTGGGAGGTAGTACAGAAAAGAGAAAAAGGACCTCAAGATTTCCAGGAGAAGTGGAGATTGGACACAGTTTTCTGCAAGAGCTCTAGGACAGGACTGGATCATAACAATAACTGTCAAACATACAGCATCTTGCCTTTGCTTTTTGGGGAAGCTTTGCTTTCTGTTTTCTCAGCTCACCCTTCTGTTAGCTGTGGTTTTCTTACATGACTGCAGCTGTGCAGCCCTTGAGCTGCACCTGACACAGCCACCTCCTCCCACTCAGATCTCTCCTGCTGTACTTCTCCAGCAGGTTCCCAGCGATGTCTTCCTGAGAGGACATTTCACAAGATGATGTTTTCCCAAGCTGAGAAAAGTGGTCCAAGAAATTATCAAACAGTTAGTAGGACCATGGAGTTTGGGGTGGGAAGGAAGCAGCAGATGAAAAAAAAAGGTTTTGGATGTGGGTGCAATTTGCAATATGAAGACAAATAATGCGTTCTGAACCTAGCAATTCAATACAGAATTCCAAACTCATGTTCCTTCAACTTTCAACTTAAACATTAACTTCTGCGGGTAGGAGGGCTGGCAAGGCTCAAGTACTCCAAAATCCTCCAAATGCCAATGGGAATGACAAATTCACTCTTGAATTAAAATGTGTGCTCATGCAATGTGGCTCATGGCAAAAAGTAACTCAGGAATATAATTTTTCTCACACTCCCTGCTCACTACTTCTTTAAAAGGGAGGAAAGTTGTCTTTGCTAAGGAGATGGGACTTGCACTAAATTCAGAGAATATAGCAAATCCTAGCACTTGGCCTTTTATCTTAGAGCAACTTGGTACTATTAAGCAGTAACTCTTTGAAAGCACAAAATCCTAAGTGAAAACAAACAGCTCAGAGATGCAAGGCATCCAAGAGTTAATTTCTCTAAGTAGCAGAAAAGCAGAATCCATGTACATTTCTGACATCTTCCATTAGTAAATTTTCTAGATGAGCAATTCATGACACTGAAGAAATGAGAGCATTAGAATGTGAAATGAAGGGCGATGGATGGAGACTGTACCAAAGAAAATGATAAATCATGATCTGAGCTACAGATCTACAATTCTGGGGAACAAGGCTTCTTCTGACTCCATTGGATTGTACTAGACCACAGCTTTGCCATTACATCCCTCTGCATTCTTCTGCTGTGAAATTAAACCAGGGATGTAGCTATCATGAAAGAACTATGAAGAAGGAATTAAGTAGTCGTAAATACACCACTGAATAAATCAACGGAGAGTGCACATCTAGAATACTATGCACAATTATGTTTTTTTCCACCTTGAAAAGGATGCAATACAACTAGAGAAAATAACTAAAAAGGATGACAGTGATGTTGTGGTGCTGTTGGTTGAGAGGTATAAAACAGCTTCCAGACAAGAGAAAAAATAAATAGTTTAGATCTATCCAGCTTAGAAAAGATATAACGAAGGACGAGCATGATAAAAAGCTGTAGAATCACGAAGAGCATACAGAATTTAAATAGGGAATGATTATTCATTATTTTTTATAACACAGGAACTAGGAAGCAGCCAGTGAAATGATCAAGCAGCAGGTTTAAAACAAATGGAAGAAACGATTTTTCAGACAACACATACTTGAATTGTGGAATTAAACTGCCATGGATTTCTGCGGAGGTCAAAAGTACAAATGGCTCCAGAAGTGATTAGATAAATTCATGGAGAACAGGTCTATCAGTGGCTATTAAACATGATGCTTCAGATGGAGTCTTTGGCTGAGGAAATGTTTAAACTGCAGATTGCTAGAAGCTAGAGAGATATATTGGGGAAAAATCACTCCAAACCTTCTCTAGCAGCAGAGCAGGGAACACACACTAACACTTAAAAGCCTTGGAAATGCCTCACTGCAAAGGCATGTCTGGGCACTGCTGCGGGCAGAGTCACCACGGCCTGGGAAACGGCGCGCTGAACATCTCGGATCACCCTGAGAGTGCCAACTGGAAGAGATTTAAGGAGAGAATAAATCAATTTTACTGTCTTACAGAACAAAGGCAATTACTTGGATTACACAACTGAGAAGAGAAACAGGTGCAGTATTTCCAGAGGAGCTCTGCTGGAGACTTCCACTTTCTCCCTTGAGCCAGGAGTAGCTGTGTTACACCATGACTCTCAGTCTCATGGGGAAAGGAGGAAAAGAACTCAAAGCTTAATTCTGAGCTTTTTTCCCTTCTGGATTCCTTCCAATGCTTCCTCTCACATTAAGGTGTAGAGGACAAGTCCAGTAACACTTCCCCACTGAGTATTGTTTCAGGGAACTGCTTCCTAGGCTTTGGGGCAGAGGGGCTGAATTCCCAAAGCAATACAGTGCTCTATGCACTAAAACCATGACTTAAAAGCAGTCTCACTAAATGCCCAGACGTGAACTTCTTTTCTCTCAAGGCAAGGGTATCTGATGTTCCCTTCCCTATTCCTTGCCCATTCCTTAATACACGTAAATACACAATCCCATAGCCAGAGCTCTGTGACATACAGCTAGAAAACAACAGAAAAAATAAATAAATTTGGGGACAACTTCCCCTTTGGTGTCAGAGAACTTTCAGATGCGGTGATTACTTTTAATTTAATGCATGCATGGATTATCACAGATCTTTGCTTCCCTAGACAACAAAATCCTCTTTTAGATTTTAGAACATTGTACAAATCCCATAGCATAAAATGTATGCATCCCATAATAATTTTCTAACAATAGTATGAACTCTAAGAGGTTGCAAGATGCAACTAGATGCCATGTACCACATTAACGTTGCTGATGACTCACTTGACAACAGAGGGTTTATACATAGATGTCTTTTTTCCTGCAGTGCGAGTGAAACAACCCATGCTCATCTGGAGTTTTTCTCAGCCATTCGAAGTATTTTGGGGTTGACTCAGTTAAACTTGAGTGTTTCACCATTATTATCAAGCAGTCAGAGAAAATTTTGCAGAACATCTTACCACTCTCCTGATGTTCAATTTGTCTCTGGCAGCATACAGACGAAACATGATACACAGACCAGACAAAAGACAGTTTAAGAAAGCGAGCTTCTGTCCTGTGCAGAACCCACATCTGTCAGAGCATCACAGTAACAGCTCACTTGTTTGAGCAAAGCGAGGAGATTGGCTCTTACCTACCATATTTTTACTTAAGGTATAATGTGTGCAGCATTTCCTTCTGAACTTGCCATTGAGATATCTTGTTGTTTTTTTTGTTCTCATTTCACTTCCCACATTCAAAATGTCAGCAGCCATTGCTTCCCGATAGTCATGTCACACTGAAAAAGGCCAGTGACTCCCAGACACTAATTTTTTTTCCAGCACATTAGGTATGTATAAAACCCTTTCAGGCCCAGCATCTGTGAGGACAATGTTGTTCAGGTTTCCATGGCTTCCCTGAACGGCCCCAAGGACTCTCCGTGCCACGTCACAGCCACCCATCTCTGCAAGGCAGGGTCACTGCCACCTAGAACTTCATCTGCTCTTACAAGAGCTGGTGTCAGTATGGCAACACTAACGTGCTCACAACTCATTTGGTGCTTTTGCTCTCTGCTTCACCCTAGAATTATATAATCAACAAGTAGCAAGCCAATCTATCATCTCTGTCCTCTCACCTATTACTTTCCTTGCTGCGTTTCCCCTGTGCTTGGACTGCAGGATGTGCTGGGACAAACACCACCTCTTATATTCTGTGAAAAATCTCACACATTTTGCCAACAACGATGAGTTTCAGTGAAAATTCTGCACATGCAAGAGCTATGGAATTATGTACAACCTAACAAACTTCAGTGAAAAGATCCGTAGCATCTTTCAGGGAAATCTGGCTTGGAACAGCTACCAGCAAAGCACGGAGATGGTGCTCACAGTGGGAACCCACGGCCCTGCATCTGCCTTGTTTCACAAGCTTTCCGCAGTCATCACCAAAACACATCAGGTGTTTTTACACCAAGATCTCTTGCCTGGGACTTTATACTGTGAGTGGCATAGGGAATGGTTGGTGTAAGACAGAGAAACGACTCAAGGGAGACAGGCTGGGTAAGAAGGCGACACCACCAAAGCACTTACAAGTCGGAAGCAAAGGGGCAGCTCTTTTACTTCCTGAAAAGGGTTTTTCTTCCAGCTTTGTGTTTTGCCAGTCAATGTGTAGTTGGAAAAGCAAACAGCTAGTGCTTATTAAAAAAAAATGCTACTTTTCAAACATTCATTTGCAAGCATCTCCCATGTGAAAAACTCCTGCTACTTAAATTTTTCTTTTACACGTAACAAGAATAAAACTGTTGCACATTAAAATAAAGGAAGATACTATGTTCTCCTTTTCTTTGCTGTTGTTCCTGAGCACAAGGCTTGCTATACACAATCTTTTGTCCTGAAGATACACTGCAAACACAAATATCCACAGACAAAAACATTTTCAGCTCCTTTTCAGGAGCAAACGTTCTTTGCACCCTGTAGTGCATTATCTCTAAAACGTCTTCCAAAGATCAAATCCATCCCATGGTTCCTATAAAAGGTCACGTTTTGCAATGTAGCCTACAGAACAATGACATTTCAAGGATCAAAGAAAAGGTTAAAATATTCCTATAAATCTATTCTTGGGACTTTTAAGTATCTTCTACGCAGAGGGAAATGTCATTTTTTTCTCAGGAGCAGCTGAGGGCTCTGTGATGGGTAATGGGTCTGTTAGGTTTTATACGGTGGAAGAAAGATGCACTTCACTCCCCAACTCATGCAAATAAAACCTAATTTAATTTTAAACCTCATTTATTTATTTAGATTTAATCTAAAACTCCCACATCAAAGCAAACAGAAAAACAACGAATACTATCGGGGCCTTAATAAAAAGAAATTGCAGCAAGCCAAAATAAAACTCGGAGGAGCAGCTTCTGCATAATGTTATAAATTATGGTCTTGTAGAGCACCCCAGCCCGTGAAATCCTTTACTCAGTCAGGCTGATGCCGAGTGAATGCTGTGGATTTAATTCAGTCACTTAATGCTCTGTAAATCTGAGCTGGCATTGAATTCTGAGATGTGGAGCTTGGTGGCTGGAATTACAGCGGTGGGGTGGAGAAGCTTTTGTGGCGAGGAAGCAGCCGGTACCCTCTCCGGGCTCCCAGGAGGCCATTTCCAGGTTCTAAATGAAATGAGCTTATGGCTCCCACTCACTTCTTAATTAGCACTAAAATGCACTCACACAGACGGCAGATACTGTACGCAGGGGAAAGAGGTGGCAACCTAGAAAAGGTGTGGGGAGAGTGGGAAGCAGCTCTTTCTGTTCCCTTTTGTAAGTGGCATCGCCTCTGCAGCCCCTCGCTGCGTGGGTCTCTGGCTCACGGTGCAGTTCTCCCTTACCAGGTTCTTTATTTGAGCTGGTGAGTAAAGGCAAACTAGAAGGCTCAGGAAAACAGGAGGAACATATGAAAATCTCAGGTTTAGGTTGCTGGAATGGACCTTATTCAGAGCAATTCCTGGTTAGGCATGATGCTGGACAATAAAAATCAAAATGCTGCAGGTGTTAATTGGGTACCATGCTCTTAGCAGTCCCACCAGAGGCACAGGGAGGACAGACAGATCATCTCAGCCTTTGTGATTCCTGCACAACAAGGTTAAAACCCACGGGCAGGAACACACTTTGTACATTTTTGACTGGCTCTTCTGATGAACGAAGCACTTGTTCCTAGTTACAAAGCAGAACTGTTTAACTTCACAAAGCTGGCACAAAAGTCTTTAGGAGTAAGGCACTTGAGGGCATGAAACTGATAGTGGTCAGAATAGAAACTTATCTTATACCTGAGCAATGGGAATTCTTTAGAAAGCAAAAGAATGTTCCTCTAGTTTCCACAGGCAGCCTAAATTCTCCATCTTTCATATTTGTGGCTACAGCTTAGGTAACTGCCTCTGTACCTTTTGCTCCTTTTTGTAAACTCGAACGTTGGGTTGGCATTGCTGTCAATAGCAGCTTTGTGGGGTATCCTAGCAGGGTGAGGCTAAAAACAGGACATCAGGAACTAAGTTTTACAGCATGTGGATCACCCACAGTACTAGGCAGAGCTGCTGGGAGGCATCTAGCACACAAGCCACAAGTACTCCTGCTCAGACTGGACACAACCTCCACCTCATTCTGCAGATTTCCTTGTGTTACACAGTCTCTCTCTGTCTTTGGTGCTGTAGAAAGCATGGCTCAGGATCACTGAGACATCTATGGCCATGCCCTGATCCAAGTATATCCCATTTTCAAACTCAATTTCTGGAGAATCATCAGAGATTTCATTAAATCCTCATTCTAGATGGGGAATTCTCATCCCAGGCATCTCAGTCTGTCTTCATGGTCTTCTGCATGGCCAAACAGCTTTGTTAATCTATTTATTGTTTGCATTTTTTTTTTTTAGCTTTCCTTTTTTTTCTGTGTATCTTCCCTGTTTACTAATCATCAGTCACTGATTCATGCCAAAAGTTTTCCCAGACTGAGCTGCTAAAAGGTTTATTTTTGTATTGCTTACTCTTTTCTTGTGTCCATAATTTTCCTTTACCACACTAATTGTGAAAATATTGGAGATCTTCAGGGTTGCATCAGGCCTCCTATCAGTGCTATTTCAAATTTTGAAGCATACAGATTCTGCTCCCTCTTCTTATACCAAAAATTTACATCTGTTTTAGAATCTAGACAGAACCTCCCGAATTCTTAAAACTCTCTATAAACCTGGTCCCGTCAGAAATTTCTGCAATCATATTTGACAAAGAAGACTTGCTGAGCTGTAACTGGGAGCCAAATAATTTTTAGCCCTACGGGCTTCTTTGATACAGAAGGAGTTGTACAATAGATTATGTGCTTGTGCAAGAGAACTCACCAGACCTACAAGGACTTGTTACTTCAAAGCTCACTTGTCTTTTTTTGCTGCCTACTGCTTACAAAACATAAACATAAAGGACATGAAGAAAAGATTTCAACCTTCAGCATAGTGCTAATAGAGACTTCCAGCTATGATGGACACCAAAAAAAAAAAAAAGAAAGAATGAGAAAAAATAAAGGAAATTAAAAACAATAGTCTTATTTCAGGATTGCCTTCATTACGTATACTAGATGACTTTGCTCTGTAACATACCAATGTATTCTGTCCCACTTTCTTAAAATAAAAAATGGTCTGTGGCTTGTCAACAAAGCTCCATTTTCAATCATCGAGGGAGACTAGGCGAAACACCGCTTGCAGTGTCCCTATCTCTGTACGAAGGGTTTGGGGGCACTTCAAGCTGAGATTTTCTTCTTCTTTGCCTTAAAGTGATTTGCTGCCCAAGACATGACAGATTTACATTGACAACCGGACCTAAGAGTTTAAGGAAATTCTAAAGCGGGAAGAGGATATTTATTGACAAGCTTGTGCCTTGCTGGGATATAAAATTCTCTTTGTTCAAGACCAGAGCAACCATTAAAACTACGGAAATTTAAGATGATAATACATTATCTAACAGGAAAGTGGAGGGTGTAAAGGCAGATTACCTTGCACAACTTAATTCAGAATACGGCATCTCTGTCACAGAAGGAGTGATGTTAGTTTGCTGCTTTCAACAGGAGTTGTGGCATTTACTTTTCATATTCTGTATCTTCACCTTCTGCAGAGTCAGGCTGAGCAGAGAAAAAAGCATCAACTAGGATTTCAGTAAAGAAAAAAATACCAGGGATGCAACGAAAAAATCCCTCTTTCCCATCTACTAATGAATAAGCCATAATCCTACCTGTACATCATGTAAACCATCTTTGAACCTTACAGTGCTGCCAGGATTAAAGGAGATTAATTTTTTTTAAAATGAGAAAGATATTAAGATTCTTCCACATGTATAAGGCATCAACAGCAGCTGAGCTATGTAGTTTGAGTGGAGAAGCAATTTGCATTGTGTGCATGAGGGAAGAAATGAGTTGCTCACCTGGGCTGCCTGATGACTTTTATAATCAACAGAAATATAAAAGATACACTGACGAGGGCAAAAACTTGCAGGGGAATTCAGAAGACAGCCTGCCCTGTCCCCTTCTTTTTGAAAAGTCCAAGAATAAATCAAAAAGGGGATGAATAGAGAACAACTGCACAGAGCTGTCAGTGCGCTGCGCTTCTTGGCCATTTGGTTTCCACATCAGGGAATCAGGGATCGGTTTCATGTGCTGACCTGACCACAGAAAATGACAGTGAAGGACAAGGACGTACAGGAGGGTTGCTAGCTGCAGAGTTAGTGGTAGCAAAGGTCTCCGAACTGGTTTGAATAAATCAGCACAATTAGACCTCGATTACAGCCTTTAAGTGCTACCACAATATAAATATTTAATAAGAAGCATGGTGGCTAGATCATTATTAATCTGCAGCTAAGCAGTATTAGCAAGAGCACAGCTTCTGGGGAAGACGAGCTGTTCCAAAAAGTTACACAAGAACACAAGATCCTAAATTTAGAACAAACATGCTTGGTAAATTTGGCCCTGTGTCTGTACTTGCTTTGGAGGTGGCGATACCAGCTAAGGCAGAAGAAGCACAGGCAACATGAAGAATAAGCCCCCAGCTGGGAGCATCTTCTCCTTTTTGCTCAGAGGCCACAAAGAGACCAGGACACTGGCTGTGCGGTGGAAACCGGGGCAGGAGGGAGAAGTCCAGAACTGCAGGTCTGAGTGAAAGAGCCGTGAAAGTGCTCCAAAAGTACCCGGAACCTGGAAATCCTGAAAATACTTTTAATTTGAAGAGTTGTATGGAACATACAGACTTCAGCAAGGTTATTTTTGGGCCAAATACAGCCCTTGTAAGAGCTGGCATAAAAGATTTTTGAACAGCTTTACAGAGTAAGGTAGATTCTAGCTAAAGCAATATCCTTAAAGTGGCTAACGAAATCCTTTTAAATTATGAGAGACAGGATAAAAGACACAGGAAAATGTTGGAAACCAGAAGTTAAATTACAGAACTTCCCAAAGCAGAGGGCATCAGAGGAAATTGCTCTATGTAGTGTAAGAAATGAAAAGCACACAGAGACTAAAATAGAGCCTTAAAAAAGCCTTTTAAGTTTCAGTCAATATGCTTTCAGCAAGGTACAGCTTTCTCACATTTTTACTGCATGCTTGTATATAAATAACATCCCTTAATAGAACAGGCCCATTGGAAAACATGAACTTAGAGACTGGTAGAAGGAATTTATTTTTGAAAAAAAAAAAAGTTTAAAAGAAACTTCAGGCCTTTAGAAGAGCCAGTAGGATGGCAAAGGACCAGCCCAAAGAGCCAGGTGAGGATGGCAATGTTTCCCACACAGGTAACACTCCAGCCTGACAAGGAAAGAGAAAGAAGGCACCTTGCCTGATACAGCAGCAGGTTAAAGGCAAGATTTGTCTGAAGATTAAAGAAAGGGCATGATTTGTCTGAAGATTAAAGACAAACTGTCAGAAAGCTTTAAGGTGGAAAAAAAGTGTGTATTCATTTCCTCCAAATGTTGATTCCCTCTCCATGGTGGCAGAGGCCGTGAGACATCGCGCTCTGGCTTGGGAGCAGTATGGCCTGACATGGAGAAGCGTAACTGGACTCTGCGAGAGGGGACAGGCACGTTGCACTGTCTGAACAGCCACAAGACAATAGCCACAAGACCACAGCCACAACAGTGGCTACCTGACAAAAGCCACCCAGATCGCCACGGCACTGTTGCAGTATGCAGCGCTTTTCTCAGCTGTCTGAGGAGGCCCTTCCTGAGAAGCTTCTCCTATAAGGGAAGACATACAGGACAGACAAATGAGAAAGGTGACTAAACGCATTACTGAAAAACAAATGGTTCTGTTATTACTATAATACTTGAACAGAAACACCTCCTTTTGACAATGATCTTCACCAGAACGACACATTTACAGCAACCTGCAGGTGGCCCTGCTTGAGCAGACGATCTCCCGAGATCCCTTCCAACCGGAGCCATGCTGTGGTTTATATTCCTGATTCTGTCACTGCACCTTAACGAGACCCTAACGTCAGCACTGCAACAAATACAGACTAACCCCTTGTCAGTGCACGCTGGAGCTGCACCTCCGAGCATGCTTGAATTGTGGCACTTAGGTAACACGTTAGAGAAATGGTGACTCTCCTCGGGCCTAGCTTTAATTGAAGAGGCTGGTGAGTTCTGAAGAGATCTGCAAAACACTTAATGCGTGCATCTAGGTGTGCATATGCACTAGAACAGCTGTGACCTGAGACGGACTCAGATTGAAAATGATATCATATATGACATGACTCCACACAGAGAGATCTTGCAGTACTGGAGAGGTAGCAGGATGTGCCATGGGACCCTGCTGCAGCTGTGTAACCTGCCTCTATAGCTCAAGTTACACAGGCGTAGGACTGGATATAAAGCAGAAACCCCATTAAAACCAGATGCTAAAGATGAATGGAACTTTTCTGAAGAAAGATGTTATACAACAAGATGAGATTTTGTTCACTGAGTAAACTTGTCCTGAAGCTAAAAGTAGGGATGCCTGACCTATTATATGAAGTTAAGGGTCAATAACAAATTAATGGGATCTGTGGCCCCATTAATCTTCCCATAATGAACAACAGCTCAAACAAATCCTTCTTCCTGAAATACTTGAAGACATTTTATATTGGCAACAAATTTACCTTATTGAACCCGAAATCATATAAAAGTGATTTAAATGTATTGAACTCGAGGCATTTCCTGAAATACAAAAGGTATTTTGAAACAGCACCACTGCAGAAGGCAGATTGATACCATAAATTCGTGCACTAACCTTCAACCCCTGGAGAACTGAGCAAGGTCACTTGTGCAATAAATTTTGGTGTTGCCCACACAGCCTTTGGTGGATACTTGCCCACTGCAAGAAGTTGCACGGTATGGCAACATGCTGCAAATGGCATCTTCTGCTCAGAAATAGCACGCAGCTGGGACAGATGGGGATATCACAAGCAAAGCTATTCTGAGTTAGAAATAAAGCTGGAGAAAGGATGGGTAAACAGAAATAGAATATGAATTTTACAACAATTGAGGACTAAGATGCACTGGCACATTATGGGACATGACATGCCCATTTCCTGCTCCGACTTCCTTTTTCTGGTTCTTAGTTACTATTCCAGCTTTTTTTCTGATCTCTTTTCCACAAAACTCTGTGCAAGCAGTAATGAAACCAGGCTTAGCTGTTAGCATCACCAAAACGGAGATACTGCTTTCATCAAAGTCCAGGGGGCTAAAAAGACTGGCTAGCGAAAATTGCCAGCTGCACTCCTGCCTCTCTTGATTTCAGTGATTTCTGCAGCAAAACATGAAATGAGATGTCTGAACAGCAGTCTCTGCCTGCTCATCAGGCACAAACAGGAGCCAGATTTTCAAAATATTTTATTTCCCAGGGAGGCACTAAAGAGAAACAGCCAGATTCTCAGTGGGAGCTGAATATTACCCTCATGTTAAGAACTCCTGAAAAAAAATGGCCTGAAATCCTTCTTCAGGCCAAATATGATCTTGCTGGAATTCCGGTTCCCACTACCAAGAAGTGAACATTATTCTGGATGACGAAGCATCCTGTGTACACTTAAAAGCAACACGGATACAGTCTCAATCTCAGAAAGATTCATCTCCATGAAGACCTAGGGCTTCCTGTGTTTTGTTAAGGAAAGGAAGCATGAATTATAGCCTGATTGTTGCTTGGGGACTGCTTTAAAATAAACCTATGTTCTTTAGAAATCATGCACTGAAGGAATTAAACAATAAACCCAAGCCCTATTTTCTCACTTATTACCGATTTATTCCCTCATGCCACAGGTGGGGAAAGAAAAAGAAGGGAGGGAAAGTCAGAAATTCCAGTGAACAAGCATCCCTCCAAGGCTGACGTGCGATCCTCACGTTCATCAGGGACACTACCAGCTGTGCAGCTCGCTTGGCACAACGGGGACAAAACGCTTCTAGGAACAAAAGGAGAGCGTGCAGATTACTTCTAACTTGGGATCGTGTAAGGAGAGTCTCTCTGTCTCACCCAGTCTCCTACCAGAGCACGTTCCTCCAGTGGGAACTTAGCGCACCTTATAGCAGAGGAGCCAATTTGTTTCATTGCACATGTGCTCACGCATACTCTGCTGTCGGGGTATGAAAACATGTTCCCCCAGCCAGTGCTTGGATTCTGAGCA
Source organism: Oxyura jamaicensis (assembly GCF_011077185.1). NCBI lineage: Eukaryota > Metazoa > Chordata > Aves > Anseriformes > Anatidae > Oxyura > Oxyura jamaicensis. Next base: position 31,123,753 of record NC_048897.1, read on the forward strand.
CATCCTGACCCAGGCACAGCCACGCAAGGCAATGTCACCAGTCCCCCCCTCCACCAAAATCTACACCGACAGTGGAAATGTTGTGCTGGGTTTCCGGAAAATAACAGATTTTAAAGTGCTTACACGGGAAGCACATTGCTCATTAGCTCCGGCTAACAGCAAGAGCTTACCTCGCAGCTCAGTTTGCCCTGACGGTCTCAATTTGGGGTACTTTATACTGGGAATTTACTTCCCCTATTGAAGGCAGGAACTTGGGTGTTGAATGCAAAACGAAACCCAAGGCTCTTGCACAAAGCAATGCTTAGGAGACTGCTGAAGGACGCTGCTGCAGAAAGGGCTGGAATAATACACAGCCTCGTGTCCCACAGAGGACTATATGCTAACTCAAATGAGATTTTAACAAGTTTTCACTGAGAATTTCCATTTTCCATTTAAACACATTGTGAAACTGTGTGCTTTGCCAGTGAAATTGCTTAAAATGGCATGAAATTGAATGCCCCCCCCATAAATGCCACCTGACAAGACTGATAAAGCAAATACAGATACTGAGACCAGACAAGATTAAATTCTACTATTTAAAGTGTAACAGTTTGTAATTAGGGCAGCAATAGTCTTTGTTGGAAATGTAAAATGGTTTCATACCGAATGCATTAGAAGGATCATCAAATTCTATCACTACTTCATAGCTTTGAATAAAGATTTTATCATATACTTGGGAACTCTCTTTAATAAACACTTTACCTGATAAAATAAACCTATTAATATTGAATAAACTCCCTGCTCATCTGCAGATGCAATACAATAGCAAACCAGAGACACTGAAAAGGATAAAACTATTCACTGAAAGCTTCTGCACAAATACAACCATTTATTGCTAAGAAATTGCATTAAAGACATCGGACACCAATGGAGCTTTCTAGACGGCTATCAAAGCTGCTGCATGCGCGTTTGTTGTGCGTACCACACACAGCAAATAATCAAATGAGCTATTTTTTATTGCTATTTGCTTTGTGGTTTGCACTTCGCAGTGGCAACGGGACAGACCAAACAAAGCATTTCCTGAATAACAATTATTTACAGACAATTAAATCACTTTGGTTTAGGTCATATTTATATACAGAATGGGAAACAATACACCGTTAACTGTTCCAAGAACATAGAACCTTACACGGGTGTTTCTGCTTTATAACAAAATAGAAACCTCTTTAACTAATACCTGTTCTAGTAATTAACCTATTGTAAAGAAAAAAAAATAAGTCAATGCACCAAGGTTATGCTTCTGAAAGTACTCTATTGTGTTTCTTTCATTTAAATTTCAAAGCGGATGTCAATGTTGTTTTGTATCTACAAAGACAATTATTTCGTGCACTGTCAGGTTACTTGCAAATCATCACAAATACACCAGGGTCTACGAGGAGACCGATTTCAAAGTGCATTGATATTCCACAGTCTTCTCTCTCCGTAGTAACTGGATGGATTGGATTCCCTAGTCTAGCTTTCAGTTATTAAACTTTTCCTTCTTCCAGATGAAGAGAATGAATACGTGATGCAGACATTTTATGTGATCCTTGCCTTTTCAAGGTTTGATGTCTAGAAATGCAGGCTGTCTCTAGACTGTGTTGCTCATTTTCATATGGACTGGCTTTCGCAGTCTCACAGCTCTCAGTGAAGAGAGCTGCCGGGCAGGACTGGCATGCTATGGCAACCCATATGGTCTCAAGAACAGCAAGTTTTTATGCACCCTTCCTCTTCTCCTCTTCTCATACTCTGTTGCTTCAGGCCACTGTCAGGGAAATGAAGATAAGTGTTCACAGGTTCCTGCCAGCCTTCATGCCAGTGCAAACTATACTGCTTAATATTTTGACTTCAGGTTGTGGACAGAGCTTCAGTAAAAATTTGCTAGCTATCTCCTTCTGATCCCTTTGAAAATAATCAGCCACAATAAGAAACCTCACGAGATGGTCTCTGGAGCTTGGACTTCTAGAAACTGAAGTTGCTTTTCAACTCAAGTTCAGGAACAATACAATTTTACAAGGGTTAAACACACCTCTTGTGCCATGCAGTGTTGTTCCACACATTGCTACTACTTTCTCTTTGGTACAAAGAAAGGGATAGAGACTCTTTTTATTCAGGGTCAAGTTTTTATATTTCTCTGTCACAAAAATATCTGATCTTACTGGATCTTTTGCTTAAATTGAATCCCTCTTAGCTCACACTAGCCAACTCTCCCTATTCATGTTACTTTCAAGCTCTAAATACACTTACCACGTCTTATAAATTGCTTTGTAGTCAAGTTTCACATACTTAGCTTTTCAAAGTTTGAGTCTATTCTCCTAACTCTGTCCCACACACTCTTTAGTCATCACTGCTGCTTCTCTCATCACAGCGTTTTCACTGTGAACCTATAAACAGAGAGACAACAGACATTTTGTGCTCTCATAATGTGTAACAATTGATCTCACTTAATGGGACCCAATACTGAAAGTGACAAATCAAGATTATTTATAGGCCATGTGATTGGAGCAGTATGGATAGCCTTTGTATACAAGAATAAACAACCGGTGCTGGTGAGCAGGATGGGAGCACACTGACAGCCAAGCTCTGAACCAAGGGACTCCAAAGAAGCCATAAGCCTAAATGAGCATCATGGTTTTTGGTAAAGAGTTATTATTCTGGCCATTTTTCTGTTCCCCAGGCAAGAGTATGCACCTGCTGTCTTCAAAAAGCAATGTACTCGTAGCATAAGCAATTGCTGTATTTGTTCCCTAGTCTCTTAATGATCATCCTCAAAGATAAGCTTTCTATCTCAAATACCACAGTAAGGCTGCTGTTACAGGAAAGAGCTTGACATCTACAGCATGCACATAAAACCTGATGCATAAGGTCAAGCCACAACCACCCAAACAAACAAAGCAGCACCCAGTTCTCCCCTGTGATGAGCAGGCATTTCACTCACAAAGATACCTCACAGACAGACTGACATTCAGAGACTGACTTTGGCTTGTGGCTGCTGCAGATGAGATGAAATGCAAGCAGAGATCCCTCCGGAGCCCAGCACACAATCTCACACCCCACCAGCTGTCTCCTGCTGCAAGCGGGTGCAGTGGAAGCATGCACGTCACAAGGGACCGCAAAGCAAAATCCCACTGTCTGATGATCCTTCCCCATGCACCCCTTACTGCTTCCAGAAAGTCAGAACACAGGGCAAACAAGAAGCTTCCAGAGTGCAGACGGTTTGCTCTGAGCACCTTTTCAGCCTAAAGAGAGCCCTTCTTCCTGCACTGCTTACCCTGAACAGGTGGACAACTCCCAAAATTCGACAGTAGGAAACACTTTACCTTTAACAAGCTCCAGCCACTCTAACCAGATTGTCAATAAACAGAGCATATTGCACAGATGGACTAATAACACAACCCTAATTCAATTGCCTAGAACCATCTTCTGTGCATACTCTATTAAAAGCAGCCACTTGGCTTGCAGCAGCTGAGAAACCAGGACAGGGTCCCCTTCTGAAGGAGAACATGGAAGAGGGTTAACTTTGATGGGCTGGCAGCTGTGAGCCAGCTCCCTGTGCAGCACACTTGCAAGTTGCTGCAACCTTACCCGTGTGCTGTGGCTTGGGGCCACCTCAGTAATGAAAGCTGCTCGCCCTTATCCTTGGCTCACCTCTCAGCCATGTGGCTTCTAAGTGGATCAACTACCTGAACCCAAGGCCACCAGTCCCGGCCACTGTTCTGTGCCAATACCTGTGTCCGAAGTGAATAATTCAACAGTGAACACTAAAACCTGTTAACCTATGTTCTTCTCCTTGCCCTGTTCTCCAAGTAGCCATACAGAAGAATGAGGAATTATGCCCAGGTTATGGTGTGACTCTTTGGTCCTTAACTTATATGCAACTTCCAGCCTGATTTTCATACTCTTTCTTTCTCTCAACACACATTTCACTAGCTAGGCAGCAGTCTGAGCAAGGTCTGGCTATGGGAAAGTAGGATAGAAACCCAAATCCGCTGGTATTATTTTCAGAGTTTGTTCTATCTCTTTTAAAGTCAAGCTGCCAGAAGCCATGGGCTGATGCATAGCAAGGGATTATCTTGCACAGACATTACCTTTGAAGTGCACAAGATTCAAATCAGTTGCAAATAGGAGACCTGAGGCCCATCAACAGCAGTGCTGCTTGGGGCCAGGAAAGTCCAAAGAGCTGGCTCATCCTTCCATCTGCACTCCAGATCGAAGGGATGTAAATCAGGCCATGCAGAGCCTGGCTCGCTTTCCACACGCTGTTGCTCTGTCTGCCCTGGTTTCAAGGTGGGAGCTACACAGCACCTTACACCAAGCACTGGGACCTGATGTGCATGGAGAAAACTGATTAGAAAATGAATTTTAAAAGAACTTTTTATGTCATTTGCCGTTCTTATTTCCAGCTTTGCTGTGAGAGCACCCCAGAGTCTCCACACTCCTTCAATGAGGAATATATTCATGCAGAACCATGACAATCCTTAACTTTTCTGTTAATCTCCTTTCACTGACTGTCAAACTGGGCAACCAGTCCACCCCCTTCTGAGCATCCTTTCCTCCCGTCTCTGCTCCTGGAAGGCATTAGCATGCCTGTGAGAACCTCTAGCTGCTGAGCCGCCTTTGAAGTTAATGTAGGTGGATGGCCCACTGTGGCCAGCCGTGATCAATTCCTACCCTGCTCATGGCAGAAAGCTCTCCAGCCCACAGCTTAGTGGGATTAGCTACCTCCTTGCTACCTTCTCTACCTCATTTTTAATATATATCGTTCACTTGAACGTTACCCTGGGGCGAAATTTACTGGACTTCTCCATGGGTGTCATTTGGGGGAAGGGCTTGGATTTTTGCAGCAGTTGTCCTCTTCTCTGACATCTTGACAAGCTTCTGGACAGAACTACTTCAGAACTTGCATCAGCATTTGCACTTTGAAAAGCTCTTTCACAACAGCCACCCACAGGAGAAAAGGCCAGCGGATGAGTAACTAGGCAAGAAGAGATTTGTATGTTAATATAGCCATGTCCATGTGCTTCTTAAGCAGTATGTTTAGGAAAAAAAGAGGCTGTGCATTTATAACCGGCTCTTTTGAGAAAGCAGCTGCAATAGCAATGGAAAACTCAATTTAGTCAAAGAACACATTGTGATGAATAATAAAAAATTAGTTGAATCCAGTGCCTGTGGTAGTAACGAGCTCAATATGCCTAGCTACAACCAAGCATAACGTACATAGAGAAGCTGCCGAAAGTCCTGCCAGCCCCTTCCAAATACTAAATTCCCTATTATAAAGGATTGGGGCTCTCTAAATACCACCCCACTGCTACAGTAGCACATCCAGTGACATCCAGGCCTGAACTCCTACTCCCTTTTTTATCATAGAAAACAGGGAAAAGTATAATTTCAAAACAGGCAGCATGAAAGAAAAACAAAACAAAGCATTCAGCATGTTCTAGGCAGAGTTTTCCCAACTCATTTCAGCTGTGACCCATTTGAAATCTGAGATCCAGTGCAGTAATTCATTGCAATACTTAGAGGCCTCAAAGTGGTTAAAAATTAACCAAGATAGAGATGCCTGACAGAAATTTAGCTGACTGATCTTGCATGTAGATAATGAGCTAAGAAAAAAAAATATTGTTGCAAAAAGAAAAAATGTCTATCAAAGTCCAAGTATGCTAATTATCAAGAATTTAATGGAAACTCGCTTCCTGACAAATTGCATGTTGAGAAATGAGACAGACAGCTGAATATTTTAATACCAGATCTCCCTGGGGAAAGAAAAAGGGGGAGGGGAAAGGAAAAAGATTGTTTTCTTCATCATAAAAATAAAAATCTCATTTGAGAAGTTACCTCTTGTTACCTGAGTTTCTGGGAAACGAGGCAACGTAGCTATTCATCTTAAGAATTGGTAGCAATGCTTCTACTAACAGAGACCTGCAGCCAGGTCCATCTTCCTATAATAACCTTATTAAATAGTTGTCATTCATGCAAGGGAGACAGACTGGTCAAAGAGACACAGCAGGTACCATGACAAGCTAGCTAGGCCAGCTGACAAGTAGTTCAATGAGTCAAGTCTAAGTGGATGCCTGAACACAGGGAAAGAGATTAGAGAGCGCTACGTTCTCTATGCTCCACGTTGTGTGTTGACAATGCAGGCTACTATGATTTAACTTGCTGCCAGAGAACATGCCGAGACTAGCTGTCCTTTTATTCATTTCTTCTATTGCTACGCAGTCCCAAAGAAAAAACATTCGGTTCTGCTCAGAAAATCTTGGACGGCTTCTTTGGAAAACAGGACCGATCAGGCTTCTGCACTCATGACCACCGATCACCTTGGAGCTCTGCAAGCAGCCCGATGAATTAGCTTAAGGAATTACTGTCATAAAAATATTTCTGAATACAATAACAGACAGCTAAGTCTGCATGGCTACGTTCAGAAAATGTTCACTAAGTTTGAAACAGAGGCTAACTTAGAAAGGAAGAAGACACAAAAAAATCACGCTCATTTGCTACATCATCACTTGGTCATTGGAAGTTTTGAGATCTGCTGAATTTATTGGTGGACACAGATGAACTTCAGCCTGAATCATCAGTTTGACCCAAGCGGTGCCACATGGATGTTGTCCTGCAATGGCCTATACCTGGCCTGCAGCCGCGGCAAGAAGCGGAGAAGGTGCTACACCAGTGGTAGGAGTGAAAAACAATTTGCAATAACTCAACAAACCCAAACATGACTTGCCCTCCAAGAGCATTCGGCCAAGTTACTGTCCAAAAGCTCTAATCCAGCTATTAATATAATTTAATTCCTTTCCATATGAAAGGATGAGACCACCCTGGGCTTGATGATACACACACAAGGAAATGCAGGGAGTTTTTGGTCTGAGATCAAAGAAAGGGGTTGAACGAGAAGGCCGTGAATGTGGGGGATTAAAAAGTGGGGCCTGCTAATGCCCTCAGAAACAACTGGCCTAGAATATAAGATACCAGAAAGAGGGAAAACACCAACAGCAGCTAAAATAGAGGCATTAAGACAAGTACATCTGAAGTCTCAGTCACAAACATCTCCAGCTGGCTCCCAGAATTAAACAGAGGATTTAATTGGCACTACAGAAGCAACTGCATTAATTCTACTTTTCAAGGACAGTGATAAACCTTCCATTCCTCAAACAGCAAATGTATTAAGACAGAATATCTGACTCTTTCCAAAGGGGAGCAAGGACTGTGAATGCAGAATAACTGAAGTCCCATACCTGCTCAGGAAACAAGAAAGACTCCCATGTCAGAGCAGCTCAGAGGCTCAGTCCTTCCTTCAAGCTCAGGCAGGCTCCATTTTCTTGCTGCTTACCAATTCCCTTTAGTCCATGCTCGCAGAACCCACTGCTCCGCCACGTGTTCTGCACTGCCACACTGGCAGGGACATTAAGTCTGCATTGCCTCTGAGCTGCTGGGACGGTTACGGCAGGATGGTGCAAAATGGGCCTGCTTTTCTCTTCCTAAGGCTGCAGCAAATCTTTGGGACATCAAAAGTTTCTGTGACTTACATTAATGGTATTGGAGAAACTAAGAACTTACTGTAAAAAGCAAACAAACATATCGGTCTTCTGGAGATCAGCGACAATTTGAACAGCACTGAATGCAGTCAGTACACGGAAAAAAAAAAAAAAAAAAAAAAAAAAAAAGAAGCAACTTCCAAACCTTAAATTCCAGTGGGCTCAGGTATGTGAGGGAACAGACATAACAACATTACACAAAAATTTGAGAAAGGAAGCAAAGATGAGAGAGTCCAGCTGAAACTGCAGAGACGCCCATTGTCAGAAGGGAACTGCACACACTGAAATCCAGCCCTGCTTTGACAGCTCAGCTTTTCTCAAAGGAGACCTGGGATCTCTGTCAACTCCACTGTCTAAGAGGACCTCAGGATCATGCCAGATTTAAGATGGTGGTTCGCTTGGAGAGGCAGGAGGAATCCAGAATAGAAATGTGAGAGTCCTGGCAGTGTCCTTGCTTCTGAAGCCATGGTCACATATTCCTCTTCCGTACCAAAACTGGTGTTAGGAGAGTGCTGAAAAGCTAAAAATGCATCTACTACTTTTAGGTGCTTTGTAACATTAGTTTGACAGTAATGGCATTTCAATTTTTTTGCATTACAGCACATTTGCAAGTAGAAAGCACAAGCTTTCTAACAATTACTGAAAACACAAACAAGGCAGAGTAAAAATAAACAAATAAATAAAAATTAAACAGAACAAGGGCAGATTTTAAAGGTCAAACTGGAGATTTTATTTCCTAACAAGTTCTTCATTGACACAGCTCTTGCTCAGGACGGTGCATGCAAGGGGACACACAAATCTCATTTTGGATCATACATGAAGACTTCTCTTCAGTCAAAATCTTGTCTGCAAAGTGGCTGGAAAGACCAATATTTCAAGAGTCAGCAGCTTCCCTTGCAGTTTACAGAATTGCTCTCAGAAAGCTGAGGAGCCTATCATTTTTTCCAGGGGCCCTTATGCTGAATGCCAACCATCATCAACCTACTCCCTTGAGGCACCTGGAAGGAGTATCTGCCTTGAAAACAAGAATCTAGAAAGAGCTGGCTGTAAACACTGCATACAGTGCAACACAGGGACGGGCACTCACGTGTGCCTGCATTCCGATGAAAGGCTTTAGCTGGGGTACAGGACAGTATTGCAGTCAGTGGAGATTTGTAGGAGGATGAGACACAGAGCTGTGTGTTCTTATCTACAGAAGAAGTTGATGCGTTGCCTGCTAATGTCGTGCTGGACCAGACCATGGGTCTGTTCAAGTGGCAGAGCAGACACTCAGGAAAGCAAGGCTATAGGTGCTCTTTCTGTAAGCAAACATCCCAGAATCCACGAGAAGGTAGGCTATGTCCTTACCAGAGAAAACAGATGGCTTCTCTCCATTCAAATATTTTCCTCTCCATCTCCAGTGCGATCTCTGTTTCTCCACAGGCTACACACATCAGAATGAACCTTCTGCCTTTTCAGTGGCCAAGAAAGATGGGTTTGCTTTCATCTTTCAGCATGAATTCCAAAGGGAGCCAGGCGAAAGGGAGGTGTGAGGAGAGACATTTTGACAGTGTGCAATAATGAAAAGACGACAGAAGCCACAGACAGAGGAACAAAGAGTCTCCCTGCTTCCCATGCACAATGATAGATAAAAGGGAATGGATGAAGGATCAAGCAGCAAGCAGGCTGCATGCAGAACAGACAGTGCATAGCCTTGTTCCACTGGGACCACCAAGTTTTGATGGGTATGCAAGCAGTTACTACACCACTCCCATGCTTTTTCTGAATTCCAAGCTAGAACAGATGAGGACAGTTGGGCTTTTTCTGATGTTATTCTAAAGGGTAGTAGCCTAACTGCAAATTAACTACATTGTGACAAACACTTCGTTTGGGCCAGCTGACTGATACTCTGGAGAACATGATCCCACTGCCTTCCTCATGAAGTGCATTATCAAGGATCTTCAGTCCTCCAGACTACACCTGCAAAGAGGACAAGGGATCATGCTGCAGGGCACCGTGACCCACTAAATACACTTGGCCAGAACAGACTAAGTGCCAGGTGAAACTTACAAATGGAGTAAGATCTCCAACTAGTCTGGAGGTGGCAGAAGTGAATCTTAGCATATGTCAGCTGAGACCCACTGCTCCGTTCACATTTCACAAGTGCCCAGTGACTTCTATGAAACAGCAGCTGAGGGATCCAGTCCACTTGCCAGGAAATGGCATCCAGATCTCATAGCTCTGTACTTCATGCAGCCATTCAAAATGCTAGTTTCCAGCTAACATTTCAGCAGAAAGGCCAAGGATGAAATTGGCCAACTTCTCCTGCTTAAGGAAACCCTTCACTACACAAGGAAGATAAGATAACGTGGGGCTGGTACAGGTACACTGCTGCCATCAGTGCTGTACCACCACATTTTTGGTGAGTCAGTTCCTGCTCTCTCAGCATACACGTGTGAGGAGGTGGAAAGAAGCTTTTAGGATTGGCAAGAGGATTACTTTTCCCACCAGGGATTGCTCATTCATTCTTAACCCAGTTAACCAACTGCTCTCTGGAAGCTGCTCTCAACTGCCACAATTTATCCTTCCTCTCAGATTTGCTGTGCCGTGAGCCCTTCCCCTTTTCTTGCCCTCCCACTCTACTTCTGTGAGCCCTATCATTATTCTCTTCGCCAGTGCACACAACCTTAAACTTCTCTAATTTGTTTCCTTCTCATCTTCCACTCCATATTCATATTGTTACCGGCCCTCCTTTTTTTTCTTCCTGATGGAAACAGTGTCCTGGCCAGAGCCTTCTGTCACAATAAACTATTTTCTGAAGCCCCGTGGGAAAGATGGGATCATTACTTGCCAGGACACGTGCTCAAGTCTATCATTATGCAAGTCAGTGCTGGAGCCATTTTGTTTCAATTTGCTTTTCTTCAGGGCCCAAGGATCTGCTCACTCATTATACTAAATGAGGTGGTTTCCCAGCTTGAAAGTGCATTTTTAAAAATCTTACTCTGCTTAATGATTCTTTTTGTTAATTTTAAATAGATTTTAGAACCATTCTTTCTGCTGGTAAAGGACCCACAGCAGTGGAAACTGTATTTGGAGCTTTCACTCCATGCAATGCATTCTTAATGCTATGAATATTTATCTGGAGGAACTTCTCTCTCTATAGGTGAGATATAGTTCACGCTCCTCATTAACACAGGACTTAGCTCCGCTCGGCATAGGAACTGTGCTGAGCTTTTCCTTACAAGAAGCAATGAATTAGAGACGTTGTGCAGAGCATCAGAGCGCCCGAAATCTGAAATCATACTAACGCAGCTCTGCAACTGGTATCACAGGTGACAGGTCTATTGCTCATGATCTTGTTGTGAGGGAAATATCACCTCAGAGATCGCTTCTTAAAGGTCAGCAGCTGTGAGTCTGTTTAGTCTGAGGATGCGTACGGATAGGGCACAGGCGCCCAGGCAGCCAAGCTGCCAACACAGGCTGAACCCCACCCGCACGCACTCGGCTCCTTGCAGGAGAAGGTGCCTGCCCCTGCTTCTTCTTAGAGCCAACCCCTGTGATCCACAAATCATTTAGATGCCCAGTTAACTTGCTGACGTGGCTACTGAGCACTGAAAGCATTTCAAGGGATGGAGATGGCCAACTGAATGGTACTAATAGTTTAGTCATATAAAAATGGATCCTGAAGTAGCAAAACATGCAGGAAGACAGCCTGCATGTTGAGGTGTTTCTCTCACAATTAGCTTAGTTTTTCTCCTCTATTTCCTTGTTGCATTCACTTGATGGGTTAGAAATCACAAAACTGAACAAATCTGAAATAATACCACACCCAGTCCGAATCTAGCATACATACGGAATACAAAGATGACAGTGCCAAGATATTTCCCTGCTTCCACCACAGCCAAACACATGTAGACTCCCTAGGGGATGGAAAGTCATGAATTCCATGGTAATCAATACATCACAATTGCTTAAAAGCCCAGGAAATGCTGAAATCAAAGCGAAGCAGTAAGTACAAGAGAGGGGACTCTGAGTGATTCACGAATTGCACACTACAGACACGGTATTCTAAACAATTAATATGCAATGTTGGTTAAGTAGTAGATTAACTGAATATTTTTCTCAACTGAATGTTCAAATGAAACAGCAAAAAATATTTGTCCCTTTGGACTTCAATGAGAAATTTGTAGGGTGACTCTGTTGGCCAGTTAATTTCATCCTTGGACTAGCAAGTGTTCAGCTCACTTGTCAAGGTCTGTACTTTCTACAAGTGTTGTCGGTTTTACATATAAAACTATAAGGAAAAGTAAGTTGTTTACTTTTTTGTACAAGTTACCTTGTTCAAATTGCACATCCGACAATGTTCCCGGGGAGCCATTCTCCATTTCAGAGCAGTGCCTACAATTTGTACCCTAAAACCATACCGTATAAGGCTGGATTTCCTATTGATTGCTTCTGATAGCAATGCTAAGCACATGAGCTAAGCTGCAATAGCTGGTTAATTTTATTAAGCTTAGATACTGAAAAGCCCTGAAGACATCTAAAGTGGACTTTAATATTTTTGTTTAACAATTTGCATCCCTTACTGTCTCTCTTAATGTGTTTGTGCCTGTTTAATCTTCTGTAAACTCTTATCTCTGTCCTTCTGATGTATACAAAGTACTTTTGAGGAGGGCAGCAAACAGAAATGGGAATTCTTGGTAAACAAAATTTGACACATCCCTTGAAGGAAGCATGTTTATTGCCCACGCTGTGCTCTGAGCGCAACATACTATATTGTGCAAGCAGGGGCTCACGGTGCAGACACCGTGCCAGGCTACAGAAAAAGCCCCACATTAAAGCCTGCCTCAGGCAACCATTTATTATTGCACGATACACCTCTGAAAAATACTGATGCAAAAGATGTTATCAGTTTTGCCACACATTCGGTTTTTCAAAGTCAATTCTATTGTCTAAGCAAAACCGGGCACGTTTCCGGCTGTTGTCATGTGAATTTTCACTTCATAGAATAAGGGGAAAGAAAATCATTTTGTTACTTTGATGAAGACGCCTTGTACATTTTGACAAACTCAAGTCCCTCCAGGGTGCTTACTGGCCATGAAGCTCTTTCATATCTCATTCATTATCGGAGAGAGACAGGAAAATACTTCCTCATTTCTCTTGCGTATGAGTAAATCAGTGAAAACCACAGAGACCTGGTTTCATTAAAAGTGATGGAGTGAGACTGGCTGCAGCCGCTACAAAGTGGGGACTGGGCTGAGCTGACTCAGTGCAGTCTGCCTGGTGAATGCAGGAAAAAAAGATTAGCTGGAAATTTCTCTGTTGAAGCACTGACTGCTTACTGCAGCCAAATTCCAAGACAGCTTGAGGCCGTAAAGTCCGAGCTCCAAGCCCTAAACTCAAAAGCTAGTTGCATGTCTCATCTTCCTCAGCTCCATCACTCCACAGATTTTAGATGCTAGACTGCATCTCCCTGCTACTTTCAAACCATTGCTATTGCCATCAACAACTGCTACAGTTTCTATTAAGTGACAGCCAGTGGGTAGTACTTCTGGAGAATCTTTCCCTATGACTTTGTCAGGGGACAAAAAAAAGCCCCCAAGTCCCAAGATTAACTTCAAGCTCACGTTACAAAGCAATAAAAGTGAAATGTGACATGTCGGCCAAGACAAACCCCTTCATTCCACTGAAAACTTGTCTTAAATCTCATGTTTTTTCCCTGAGATTTTCTCTGTTGCTGTCTGAGAGTTAGGCACACCCTGACTCGTGGATGCAGCACGCTACCTACCTATGTTACGTGTGGCTCAAGATACTGCTCCAAGTCCTCCCATTTTATACCTTTTTTCTTCTGCTGACTTCAAAGGTGGAAAAAGAGCCACCTTTAATCAAAATCAAGCCTTTGGCAGATTATTTAATAAAGTGTAAGTCCTGACTCCTGTGTTGAGTTAAAAAAAAATCCACACAGCTCAGCTGGTCATAAGATCCCCAACCAGGTGGCAGAACCCTGTGCGGATGACTTAACACAACTGACTTCTAGCCCTACTTAGCTCAAATTTCCAGAAAATCTGTGTTCCTACTGAGCGTGATAATATACTGCACATGCTCCTTTTCCGATGTTTTCGCTCAGAGAAAGCTCTCAACTTTCTGTGAGCTATACTCCTGTGATACAGAACACTACTACCCCATGAAGCTCACATTTCACAGATGGATAATTTCACAAATTATGGGATCAGCTACATGAAAACCTGAGATTTTGGGATATCCAGCACGTACCACGCATCTAGGAATCAGGAACTAATATGGATGCTGAGCTGTGTGCACGTGCGGCCCTTGGCGGTGACCTTGCCTTTTTACATAACTCAGCAAACTGGACGACCAGCCTCTGAGGTGGAAGGGTAAGAAAACAATCTGATCAACTGTGTTGCTGCCACTGGGCATCACAAGGGAGAAGGCAGGACCTTTTTCCATCTATAATGGAATAATGAACGTTCTTCTCACTGAAAACTGTAGCAGGAACAAGTGAAAGTAATTCAAATTACCCCTGCTCTCCAAGATCACTGGTAAGACAACAGTACTGCGTGGTTGACACGTAAGAGGGTTGGAATAGGATGGGGATGGGAGAGGAGAGAACAGCTGCTCTGCAACAAGAAGCTCAATGGAGGCTGCCAACAAAACAATGCCAACGGCAGATAAATCATCCCAAACTACCACATACTCAAAGCCACAAGGGCTAAAAAAAGCTTAATAACGTGTTGTTTCAAAACCCACAAACAGTGGCAGACGTAAGATGCAGGCTACCTGACAACACTCATGTTTTCTCTGATGGTGCTGTGAGGGCCCCACATCCTCACCTGCCCCACAGTGCAGGCAGAACAGAGCAGAGTGTGCAAATTATTATGTTCCCACAACGTCTCCGCGATGTGGACCATGCAGTGCTGTGCAACTCCTGGAGACGCTACAAAACGCAATGACCTACTATGAAACACATTACTTTGAGCTGCACAACCCCAAAACCTCCTTTATTTCACAGCCCATTGCCAGTGTTCTTCAGTGCAGAAAGTTAGCCCATGTGAGTTATTCTCTTATCAGTACCCAGGAGATATATAGGCTGCACTTACATTTCACGTTTGGGAAGAAATACTAATACTATGCTGTACAGCAACCCTTCACCATTAGCAAAAGTAGTTTTGTCGAATAGTATTGTCATAAAACAGCTGCTATGTTCCTCTTGAGGCAGCTATACCTTAGCAGTGGGAAACTTGGCTCCCACATAGCCAGTGAGACCATGCCTTGCTCTAAAGCGTGGCAGTGTCCTTCTGAGGCGGCCCTAGGGCAACGTGGAGCTGTTCTGGTGATTCAGAGCAGGACTTCAAGGGAAAAAGCGTATATTTCTGGCATAAATGTGACTCATATCCTCCTCTCAAAGCTTGCTGACAAACAGAAATGGGAACGCAGAGCTGGGGCCACAGCTCTCTCCCGTCCCAAGCTGATTACCTCTGTTCTACAGAAAGACACTGATATGTCATAGGGTGGGAAGGGGTGGGCCTGACCAACCCTGTCTGCCTGCAAATCAAACATGAAGCAGGGAAGGAGAGAAGGGAAAAAAGGGGAAAATGAGAACAGCCTTTGAAACTTCCAAGCAGTTCTTTTTTGCATGAAAAGAGTTGGTAAGACACAGCATTTTCTCTTTTTTTTGATCCTGTTACAGAGAAAAAAAAATCCCCAAACCCCTTTTGAAGCATTTGGATGCACTGAATCCACAGAAACACTGCTGTGAGCATGGTATGGTGACGGCAGAGGGCTTGGAGTGACTCTTGAAGACTTTTAACCAGCATAAGGACTTGACTTTTCACTTCCTTGCTTTGGCAGGCTTGTGTCAGATGCACACGTGGTGTAATTCTGCTTCAAAGTAAGGCCTGTATTGAAACTTCTGCCTTATTTACTTATTTGAAGTGCTTTTGGTGGAGATTTCGAGGAGAACAGCAAGCCTCTGAGAAAGCCTTCAAATACCTCACAAAACAAACATTTCATCTTTCTTTGTTATAGCAGAACATTTAAGGGAGAAGTATAGCACGTGAAGGAGGAAATCTTGTGTTTGCCAGTTCATACAACTGACCCATTCAATCTTGCACGTTTCCAGCCCTCCAGAACTCAGGCTTATACACAATGCGCACAAACAAAAGATGATCCCAAATCCTGCATGAAAAATACAGTCTGTGGCCTATTTGCTCAGGACACGATTCTGAAGGATCCGCACACATGTGGGCAACGAATCCTTTTGTAAATCCTCTGGTCAATAAAACAAAAATGACTGCCAAGGAAAACATAATTCAGCCTTAACCCAAACTCAGTGACTTCACATTAACCTTTTATAAAGAAAAAAACAAACGATTACGAAGAAACACTTGAGAGCACAAAAGCTAAATGTGTGATCTGTCCCTGGCTAGTCACCTTCTTCCAGAAGGAAGAACGCACACCCTCGTGAAAACTGCTTTCGGCCTGCAGCTGTAACCATGGCACTGCGACCACAAGGCAGCTGGCTTCAGCAAGCTTCCCAGCCAGGGATTTGTACAGGACCACATGCTGGCAGTGCCAGGGTTAATCTGTAAGATTTCTCTGGTTCCAGCTACTTGTTTTCACCACAGCTTCAATACTTTTGCTATGAGAAGTGGAAATATAAATTCAGTTCTAGAAGAGCAGAAGCACAGAGTATCTGCAATGCAGAGTCGGGCAGACTTCAGATGGGGGTAGGCCTCCATGAAAGGATGCAAAGTCTCCAATTTAACAAGCCAAATCATTTCACTGCGAGCAGTGAAGACAGAACAAAGCGGTCACTGTGTGACCAAGACTATACAAGATTGCTTTATTCCTGTTTGTGTTGAGGCAGGCACTTGTTTAAAACCACTACCTCAAATATTTCAAAAGCACGGTGACCTCACCTAGCCAGTTGGAGTCAGCCTGTGGAAACTCATTCACAACTCTCTTGACACTCTTCCAAATAGAAATCCTGCTGGGATGAAGAAAGGGATCACTGATCCTTCTGCCCCCCTTTTCTGCACCTGATTCTGTTCCCTGTAATTTCCGTACCAATACCTTTTCGATCTGAACCCCTCCTCCTCTGCACAGATCCCTGTGCTGATGCATAAAGGACGAACGCCAAATCAGGGGTAAAGAAGCAAAGCCACCAACTTCCCATCCGCAGCACCCAGACAATATCGGCTACTGTCTCCCTGTTTGTCCACTGGCAGTGGCTTGTTTACAGTCCCTCCTCAAGGGCCGGTGAGCCAAAGAAAACGTCTTTAATGCCGTTCTCCTGCAACACCAGCCTCTCGCCTGTGGCTGACAATTCTTACCGTCACAGTTACTTTTCTGTTATGGCCAAGATGAAGCATGGTGCTGTCATCAGAGCTCAAAGACCCACAAACTCACCCTGAGTCTTGCACATAAGCCTCACCCAGTGTCTTGGGACCGTAAGCGAACTTTCACTGAAGTAATAGTAGTAAAAATGAAGGCTGTTTATTTCTGTTCAAGCTCATGCAGACATTTTCCAATCAAAATAGCTAAAAGCAACATGCATTTGTCTAGTAAAGGCCTCATACAATCTAATGTTTTTTCCCAATTAAGTGGTGCAAATCCCTCTCTAGACATTCTTGTTTCAGCCTGAGAGCTGGTTTTGATTTGACCTGAATTAAGTAGGCATTAAAATGTGCCTTTATATATAAAGGAGAAGGGAGCTCAGGGATGAAGAGCCGACCACATGCGAGAAGCTGGGGAGAAAACAGATGAGGACAACCAATTTGAACAACAAGGTCAGCACAGAGAGGTAAATTATACCTCCCACTGTTATGCAGGAACGTCTCTGGTTGTGGTAGGAACAACGATGCAGAGATCTGCACACATGTATTTGTTCTCCACGGTTGCGAGGGGATACTGATGGGCTGAGAATAAAGCAGCAGGAAACCCTCAAAGCTTAGGCCCAGAGCAGAGAAAATTTTAAGAGAAAGAGCAGAGCAGGAACAGCCACTCCCAGTGGTTAGGATCAATGTCTGCGACTGGTTGCAGAACAAGGATGAGAACTGAACTAGAAAGCGAGGTTAGAGGCCAGAATACAAACTGAGGGACAGGAGAAGATTTAGAACAGTAGCCAGAAGCTCAGCTGTTAACCTGAGGAGCAACTGTGAATTCAGTCCCCATTAATCACTGAAGCCAATCACCCACGGTGCTGTTCACAGCTACCACGATTCACTTAAAGGCCAGCTCATCTTTTAACTGCCTCAAGTCTCACCTGAGGGACAATTAGTTTTAAGGCTGACAACCCCTGTTATTGTTCAAAAGGCAAAAATAACTCATTTACTTTGAGGGGAAGGAAAGCGACATGATGGACGTGTTATATTTGTCTTTATAAGAAACTCAGCATAGTTGTTTGATCCCATTTATTTTTGTTAGGCAAGTTACAGAAGACTATCTTCTAGATATCCTCTAGAGTGGGCGCAGCTAGAAAGGAACAACACGTTACTTCATTTGCCAGCACACTCTATATGGACAACTAATGGGTACCTCGGAGTTTAGAACAACTTAACAGGGAAGAATGTAATTGTTTATTTTATTTTTTTTAAAGAGGGAGGTGGAGGGGGTGGTAATAGATTTGGAAGACACACATGGTCTTCAGGGAAGCATGAAGACTCAGCTGTCAACAGGCACGACTTCAGGGGGCTGCACACAGAACAGTGGTGCGCCCACAAGCTCTAAGGAACGGGAACGGAGGCGGCTGATTCGGCAGCTGTGCAAGTATCTTCTGCAGCTATGATGAAAAGTCTCGCTCTTGGGGTGAGACACTCTCTCGTGGTGCAGTCGCCCTCTGAAAACCCAATTACACCAGCCCCGTATTAGGTATGCCTCAGTGCCAGGCCAGCTTGGCAATAACTGTATCTGCAAGAACTCTAATCAGAAGAGCGAGCCTCCAGCAGCAAAAACAATCAAAAAGCAGGCAGGAGCAAGGCTAATCCATTTAAGTGAGACTTAAACAGCCTTTATTATTAATAATAATAAAAAATTGGCTTAACTAGTGATGCTAGAAATTATCTGTCGGTCAAGCAAAGCACACACCATGCAGCTACTGAGTGCAACTGGGTCTGTGGGGAAGGAGGGAAGGAAAAAGAGAAAGGGGGGTTTGGAGACTTGGAAGGAGGCAATTCACTATCAGCTCTCTGAGCCTCTCACAGCTTTTCATTGGCTTCACCCCATCAACTCAGAAATCAAAGAGCTTCAAGCATCAGACATTTGCGTCTGCTCCATCTTCATCACTGCCAGACACAGCCCCGCGATTAGAAGAATGGAGAAATAAGGAGCTTACAGATTCACTTTCCCCAGTTGATACGGTGACTCACTGCACTGAGGTATCGATCCACAGGTCTGGCCTCTGCCGATAACTACACGCCACAGGGGTTAATTTAACTCCCCATCACCTGGCACTGTCTCAGATGCTTTGCAGAGAACAGTTATAAATTATATAGCCCTCCAAAGACAGAAAGCAGAGGAGTATTGTCGGCACATTTCCTTTGTTACCCATCCTCCCACAACTGGACTTGTTCTGCTGCTTCCAAGTCTCATTTGTTTTCTTCCTGAAATTATATTGCAGTCACCTATTCAAGCACAAACAGCCCATAGGATGCTCTAAATTAGAGTCAGAAAAAGGAAAATGGTAAAAACGACAACCAAAAAGTGCATCCTCCCAAAGCAGTCCAGTATTTTATATAATATACCAGTGCACAGATATGCATGTGCATACATACACAGGTGCTGGAAAGCAATTTCTATAATGAAGTTGTAATCAAACAGATAACTAATCTTCTTACAGAAAAGCTGGTGATTTTAGAGATAGCCCTTGAGAGGGCGTAACAGTGATAATTGGAAGGATAAATACACAAGTTTTGACGGTGATGAGTCCTCCACCCCAATATGGCAATGATGTACAGCAACAGGACAATTTATTGTAAGTCTCCTCATTTTAAAATTCCTTTGTTTAGTTCTAATCTGTACCTCATTTATGGGTAAGGAACCCTTTAAGATGTAGCAGGCAGGGAAGAAATTTGCCACATTTCAGTCCTTGCAGGTTTGTTGGTCGTATCAGAGCTGTGAGCTTTACAAATTGTCGTGGTATTGCTCAGCAAAATATCTGGTGAGTATAATCCCATGTGAGCACTGAATTGAAAATCTGACTACCCATTAAACTCCACACTCTTAAAACACTAACCACTAGATTTATGGTCCCGATCCCTCCTAACATCCCACCTCTTCCATTCACCCTATGCACAAGCCACTGCACAAATCCCACCTATATGCTTTTGAACCTTGGTAAACCTTTCTCAACATCACATAGAAGAACAACTATTATCACCACCTTTTGGTTGTGGCAAGCTGTTTACTAAGTCAATACATGGCAAGAAAGCTTAATTACATTCCACAGAGAAACACAACTTTTTGTTTGGTTGCCTTTTTAGTAAAAAAAATAAAAAAATAAAAAGACCCCTCAGCCCACTTCTCCCCTTACTGCTGATGAACCCCGAATCCTCAACCAAATCATTGTGATTTTGGTATTTTGACATTCTCTTTTCCCCATCTCCTAGGCATTCAGTAAGAGCTCCAGCTTAAAAGCTGAGAATTAAAATAGAAATTGACAGATACCAGTATTTTAAATTAGTATTTTTGGCTGTTGAAATATTTGGGTTAGAAGCATTCAAAAATGAAATTCTATTTTATGCGCTGGCTAAGAGAGATGCTGTTAGCCCTGCCTGCAGCCCTGCCACGGAGGCTTAACTCAGAGTCTGGAAATGCCAGTGTTCCTCAATCAGCGAGAGGTCGTCTAGCCCTCTCTTCTGTCTCAGACAGTAGTCAATACCAGAAAGTTTAAATCAAGGTGCAAAACCACACTGTAGCAGACTATTACAGAATAATCTGCACACAGAATAAATTTTCTCTTTCCCCTTACTCCCTTTAATTTCAAATACTATGCAGTTTTCTTAAGGAGATGAAATTCTTTACAATCAGAGATGATTGTTTCAAGAGCACAGGTAACTAACCATGCCTGGCTGAAAGGGAGAACAGGACTTTTATCTGATAAAGAGTGACTACTGCTCTTTGGACTGTGCTGAGTTAATTAAATATGGCTTGTTTCACTTAGGGCACATCTACAATTAGAGGAAAGTTAGGAACGTTAAGCCAAATTAAGTACAGGTGTACGTTTAAGGTGCATTAGCTAAGGAACACAGAACCCCTATACAGATGTTTTAGGTCAGGAGTAAAATGGGGTCTGAGCAAGCTAATGAGAACTCAGAGCAATTTATTTCTCAAGGAGAGCGCTGAAGGAGGTTTACTGAGCTCTAACATATCTGAAATTCAGCTCTTTCATTATCTTGGCTTCACTTAACTGAGTATTTCTGTGCAGACAGGCCTGAGTGAAGCTCTGCAAGCTGCTTGGGCCCTTGTGATTCCACTGGATATGGCATGGGGACAAATGGAGAAAAAAGCCTAATTCATCTCTGCATCTAATTCTGTCAGATCTTATGCAGGCGCTTGCCTGTTCATGGATGAGTATTTGTCAGTAGCAGACAGAAAGAGATACCTACCTCAGCTTGAGATTTTGGCAATTTTCTGTATATAAGCGTGTGTAAGATGAAGCGTAACAGCCCTTTCATTTTGTCTCACTCTTTTCCACGATGCTTTTAGAAACCAAAGTAGGACATTTGTGCATTCTGCGATTATAATTTTATTGACAGAAGAAGATATAATAGTTACATCTAATGCATCCCTAAGGGTTGATAATTGGATGTAGATTGTACTCTGGGATGGGAGATCTGACTTAAATGCATCTAAATCTCTGAAATAGACTGGAATGTGATGGGCCGGAAGGTAGAGGCGGGAGAAAGATGCACCAGGTATGAATATGAAATGTGCTTTCATTTCATCATTTCCAGCAAAATTTAATGGTTGCATTCATCCGCTGTCCCACTACAGTCTCCACTCAAAAGTATACAGCAAACAAACACGAAAGAAGGAACAATGACTGCAAACAGAACGAGCAGCGTTCTGGCTCTGTAATTGCTATCAGTAGGCAAAAAATCCTAACTTAGGAATTGGATCTCATTGATAACCACCACTTCCTGAGCCTGGACACTGCACTACACTGCCCCTCCAGCTGTGAAGCACCTCCTTAGGCAACAGCAACAGCTGGAAGGATCATGGGCCAGACATGCTGCTGCTTTTTCCTGGTCAGTGGAAAGCTGCAGGGTGTGTACACATACAAAGGCAAGGGACATGTTTCTACCACCAAATAGCTGGATTCATGGACTAATGCTAAAGGTCTTTTTTTTTTTTAATTAACTGTAGGATGAAGTTGTTATGGGTAATACCGGTGGTGAAAGGGGCAAGATGAGAAGGGATGGTACAGTATCACTGGGGATTCAAGGAGAGACCCAGCCCCTTGGAATGGGAAGCACTACCTTCTCAGCTGTGCGGGAATGGTTTGATTCAAATCTCAAGTACCCTCATTGGCACTATGCAGGGAAGATAGCCAAACTAGCTTTAAACAGTTATTCTGTGTACTAAGAGCTGTGCAGCTGCATTTAACACGAAGATCCTTATGGGCAAATTCACCTATGCACTGTGCAGAACAAGCATATGCTCATCTGCCAGGATACTGAAAGAAAGCCTACAGAAATCAACACATGCCCAGATGGCAACACACAATGTGACTACAGGTGAACAGCAATGGCTTTTTCATCCCACGCAACTCCAGGATTTCATACATTTCTTTGTTCCCTCTCTGAATGAAACCAAGAAGCTTTTCAAGCCCTTTGGTATAAGAGACCAACAAGAGAAACCCCACCTTAGAGTCCCAACAGGCCTAGAGTGTCAACTGGCCTTTGGCCAGAACTTCACCCAGCATGGGAAAAACGAAGTTCAGGCTCTGGTCTTAATTAGAGAGAAGCTGAAACCTGATCTCTTACATCCCTACTGAGAATACTGAACATGGAAGAGAGTTTCTCCAGTCTTACTTGAAATTCCTTCCTAGAAACAGGATACTCTTCCCATGAAAGTTTCTGTAACACAAGCTATTCTCTTTTGATAGACTGGCATTTTACAAGTATTTAATTCTCTCAAAATGCCTTCAGGTAGCTTCAGGTATGAGACCTTGGAGATGTCCTGCTGCCACCCGTTTCACTGCCTCTGCCACACTGCTCAGGGAACCCTGTGCACCAGTCTGAGAAGCAGCCTACAGCACATGTACGACAAATCAGGTGTGAGGACAAGTGCAAATTTTTGATCTAGCAAATAGAACAAAAATAATTTGGTTCAATTCAGGGGATCTAAGAGCAATGCTTGCTTCTTCTGTTTCAGCAGAGCATCCATCACCATCTATTATGTTTGCCTCAGCCCCCACGATCCAATGCATTACAGCACAGTTAAAAGACGTGCGTGCTTTGCTGTTCAAAGCGTGCATATTTGTAGCATCAATACTGACAGATTTAATGCTGATTCCTAGTGCACAGATTTGTTTTTCTTTACAGCATATTACTCAATATTTTTCAGCCTTTTGCAATTTAGAGACCCCTAAAGGCATTTTCCGGGGAGGGTGCAGAATATTATAAGCAAGTCTGAGTCCATGAACAACAGGTTTGTTTTTCTTAGTTGCATTTAACAGACACCCACCCCTCCAAGCGATGCACTGGTCCCCAAGGGCCTGAGGATTGTGGTTCAAGGGATGCCTACAGGGAATGTAACATCTGTGTGATGCTGGTATGGGAACCTAGATGCCTCTGCCAAGTTGAAGAAAACCTGTGAGGGCACAGCAGAGAGAGCAGCCAGAAATCTTCCTGAGCATTGTAACTGTGGTTCTGGAAATAGGTGTAAGTTACAAAGAGTGAATAAATATTGAGGAGCATGACAATTAGAGCGTGTCCTGTTCTGCAGGAAGAAAACTCTCCAAGTATCAGTGACTCGTCCAGCTGGCTAGATTTCTACCTACTAAAGCTGGAGCTAAAAAAAGCTTCAGCTAAACAAAGAAGAATAGATGCTGAGGTCTGAATGAAGCATCACCTCAGCTTTGGAGAAACTGAACAACATGTACACATAATAACAGTATTAGAAAGCTGCTGCCACCTATGGTTAACCATGGGCTTTATTCACCCGGATTGCAGTTACAGCAACAGGGAGGCAGCTGCCTAATTGGCTCATAGAAGGAGAGAAGGTGAGCCAAAGCACTTTCCCAGTTAATACACACCCACTCCTTATTACCAAAGCAGCTTGCCTATATGCCTACAAAATGACGTCCTATAAAAGAGCAGAGGTTAGTCCGTAAATGATGCACAACGCCCGATTAAGACCCCCAGTTGTTGTCTGCCAGCCAGCCCATATGGAGCAGGCCAGCAGCTCCCCTGGGAGCTGTGCTCAGGCACATGTGGGGCAATAAAATAGCCTCTCCTGTCTCAAAATCACCATAACCAACTCTGACGAAGCAACTCCAGGGCTATTCAGGCATTTAAAAGCAACAAGAACTTATCGGGCCAAAAAAAAAAAAAAAAAAAAAGGAGCAGCAGGCAGCACAGGCAGCACACAGAGTGTGCCTACAGCCTCAGCTGGGAGCCTCAATCAATGCCTCCAAAGACAAAATAATAAAAAAGCCACCAAAAAGCCCGATCACTTGAATTTGCACTTAAGGGCTGGAATTGTCATAGAAAGGAAATTCAGGTAAAGTACAAAAATGACCAAAAGATGAAATACTGTATTGTACCACGGGAAAAAAAACAACAACAACATACTTTTCTGAAAGAAGCTGGTAGGAGAAATGAAATTGTAAGAGAACCGATTAGGCGAGAAGTGCTGACTCTGCTCCCAAGCAGCTTCCAGCAGAATTTCTACCCAGTCCAAATGTTTCAGCTTTCTGAGGGACACGGAAGGAAAAAAAAAGGCATTTTTTAACAAGCAGACATACAATATAAGGTGGGTTTTGTGTGTGTTTTAAAGGAAACCTTTCACGCCTTGTCTTCCATACACTACCACCTCTTTCACCTGTCAGACCAGGGGAGGGACCTGATCAGCTTCTAGGCACCGCTTAAGCATTAGGAGCACGGTAGACTGAAGTTCTGGGCAGCAAAAGGCTACCCTGGGCACTATGACAAGGCATTCACTACCCAGTAGTGTAGATCAAGGAGGAACCTGGCTCTTTGGATGGCTTGGTGTGCATGCAGCTCCCATTAACATCAATGCAGGCTGCGTATGGGCACTGAGAGCCTGCCAAACGAGTGACAAACAGCAGCTCCTCATTCAGCAAACACGAGCAAAAGAGCAGCACAAGACACTCAGCCATCATTTGCAAGCACCTGAAAACTATTTAAGCATTGAGTCAAATCCAGGAGTTTTATACAACCAAATGACAGAAAACATTCGCTGAGAATGCTATGGGACACAGTACACACGCTACAGCTTTGCAGCAGGTTTCTGCATAGAAAGAATAGTTCCAAAAAGATGATAGATGTGCGTGATAATGTACATAAAAAAGAAAAAAAAAGGCAGTTTTTTAAGAGATCGCTTAGGGCATAAATCCTCTGAAGCTTGAACAGACTTAAGCTAAGCCAAGTTCTCATGCAACTAATAAAAATGTTCCATTTTCTCCTCCAAACATAGAATATTCAATTTTTTGGGCCTATACTCTAGATACAGATTTGGACTAAAGCTTCAACCATTGCCAAGAAAGCCCACAACAAAAACCCAGCAAAACAAAGACTAAGGAAAGACTTCACGTCTTTGACGCTGCCATTGAGACACACACATCCAAAGACCAATGAATTCTTCAGTCTAAGATGAGAGGAAGGTTCCGAAATGACTGTATTTCCAAGAGTAGCCTTTCAGAGAAAATGCCACTTCTGCAGTGGAAGGTCTGAGCAGCCACAGCGCGACTTGTTATCAGTGGAAATTTGTAGGGGCCGTCAGCCAGACAAGCAGCATCAATCCCTAGCATCAAGAACCCCGAAACAGAAGCAGTGAAAACAACATACTGTGCCTTGCAGGAGCCTAGGCTAAGCTTAGTGATTTTGTGTATAATTTCCGTCCCTGGCCCCCTAACCTGGGGCTGGGAGAGAACATTACCAATTAAAGGAACAAAATTGCAACGGTTCTATGATGTAAAAAAAAATGACATTACTACTATCTGCAGTTTTATGCTGCATGGAAAAATATTTCCTGAAATTATAATAATAGTGGTAATAATAATAATAATACAGTGCTGTGTATGTTTATTGAAAACAGTACATTTTGCAAAGCCCCAGAGAGCTTGCTAAATATTCACCAAATAAGAATATTTAGCATTTAATAAGACACTAAAGATTAATGGAAATAAAAAGTAATAGATGATTTTCTGAGTCTTCCAAGCATTAATTCCAGCCAAATGATGCTCTTCTATCAGAAATGCTGCTCAGTACTTGGACTTCCCAGATATTCAACATCGTTGCAAGGCAAGTTCTGTTCATCTCTTCAACAATTCATAGTTCTTTTAACAGTGGTTAAAACTAATTGAAACAAGTTCTTAATAAACAGTAATAGATTTACCTTCCCACCCTCAGGGGCTGTCGGGAGGATTAGTCGATATTTGCTCACAGCTTTCAAGTTGGAAATGCTGTATGAACACAATTATAATATTCTTGCAGAAACATTCTTTAGCCGCTTACTCTTGTCTGTAATTAGATGCGGTGATCAGATTATATTTTATATTACGCTGCCATTTTCCTTTATCAACAGCCAGCAAGTGGCTCCAGAGGGCAGCTACGGCCCTTTAATGACTTTGCTGTTTTTCAGCTAACGACCATCAAACAGACTAATCGTATCCAAAGAAAATGAAGTAACCTGCAGGTACGCACACAGGGAAAGAACGATGCTTCTCTCCTTCCACTGACTGGGCTTTGAGAAATTAGCTAATGATAATGATTTAATAATGAAACAGATGCTCAGCATAGCTTGGTTGCTTTACACAGGAAGAGCCCCCCCCGAAAGCTACCAGCCTAGTTGCCTCCAGAAGTACGCCCAAGCCAAGCTGGCTGCAGAGCAAGCTGCCCTTGCATTTCTCACATCCTGGAGGTGCCAGGCTGCGTCTCTCAGGTTCCTGCCTTACATTTTCTCTATACAGCTCTCCCTCAAATGGAATTACGAGGCCTATTTCTGATGGAGACCGGCAATTACCCATCAGTACTGTAATAACGGCAAGGCAACAAGTAGAAAAAGACACTCAGACTGTCCCCTCTCTGTGTACTGCAGGGTAGTGTCAGAAATCATATTCGCACTGCCTGTCCTATATACTTCACTGAAACAATTTGAGCAGGAGCCGAAAGGTGCAGGAGAAAGACACTGGCAGCAGAATTACATGAGGTCCGTGCCTTTCAGAACACGGGTTCAGTGCTGATTGCTCATGCAGGATGAAGTCAGAATAGCTGCTCTTGTATTAGCTGCTCAGGGTCATATGCTTCCATCTGCAAAATCACTGCCCACCGATACAGCACAACTCAATCTCTTGCTGTGGAGAGGACAAAGAGTTTGAAATGGCATCCCATTACCAGCCTGTACGCAGCTGAATTGTCCTTGCATAGCCGACATCGCTCAGCGTCCAGCTCTATCCGGCTGCAGAGGCTTTACCTAACACACACAAAATATATTGGGGAAAGAGAAAAAGTCTGCACCTCTCCTTTTTTGCTTGCCCTCTCCTCCCTCCCGGGCTCTGAAATACATACACTCCCTGCATCATGAGATAAGAAGGCCAGTCTGTGATAGGCAAAAACGAGAAGCAGCTTCATATTCTGTTGTGTATAAATCCCCGAAGATCATGTGGGTGGTATTCAAATAAAACCTCTCCACTTGTGCCATCTTTAACAAAATCCAAGCGCCAATGCTTTAACGTGCAGCAAAAACTTAAACATTTTTGAGGCAGCTGAAATAATAGCCTTGCAGGCTGAATGTGATAGATCTTCTGTTCTGATTCTCCACCTCTTCTCTCTCAGTCGCACCAGGAATGCAAGGGGGAGGCTGCAGGGTATTCGTTTCCAGCCATCAATAAATAAGTAAAGTCTGCTTCAATTCTTTTAAAACAAGCCAGAATGGAAGCAAAGAGAGTCACCAATCAGCTACAAAAGATTAAAAATAGTAACCGTTTGATGCTACTGTGACAGGTCCAAGAGAGGAACTGAAGGCAGCTCCAATAAAGTATTTATCTTTCTGCAAGACTTTTCACTGCTGCAGGGAATCAACATCTCCAGCAACTGCAAACACGGGTTTCAGGCCAGAGCAAGGTTTTAGCTGAGGCTACAAAGCTGCCCACACCAGCCACGCTTAGAGGTTTTAAGATTACAGAGACGTTGCAAAGCCAGCATTGCTAATTTCTGAGTTCCCTGCTAATTCTCCAGCCGAGACCAGAAGAACATCCTGCGCCACTGCTGTTCCAGCCCAGTTCACGGCTTGAAACTTGTCACTTGCAGACATCTTTAGTCCCAGACCAAATGGTGTGGTCACAATTTACATTCGCTCTCCCTAATGCAGGGCTCTAAACGGGGTTTTTCTAGCCTTAAATCAGTGTCAGCCCATTACCAAGGCAGCAAGGAGCAGTCAGGAAGTTAATGGATTTAAAGGGCGGAGGTATTGATGGCTGTGAAGTGGAAACTATTTATCCCGTAAATACTGTAACAGCTAAGACAGCTCATCTCATTACAATTTATTTGTTTCAGACACCAGCGGAGGGAAGGTTGCTGCTGCAGGTTGCTGTTCCTGGGAGGGATGCGGGACGGAGCTGCGGCAGGGCGCTGCTGCTGGGGATGAGCAGTGGCGGGGGACCCGTGCTTGCTCGCGGTGCCCCAACTAACCAGAGGACCTTCTGTGAATAGCAGGCGCACATAAATATGCCTCCATGCCTACTTTTGGAGCCGTGCTGTCTGCCTTTCTACGTGCATGGTCACCTATTCTGCTACACAACCCTCTCTGCTCATTTGGGAAGCGCCAGGCAGAAACACGCAGTGTGAATCACCCGCTGGATTTCAGCACATGCTGCCGGGCTGAGACCTCAGGGAGCTGGGACACTTGGTTACCCTCCCACCCTTGCCAAACCTCAGAAAACAACCTTGAGAAAAAACAGAAAAAGTAGGGGTGATGGATTTTTCAGCCAATTAGTAGCACATCCAATAAATATCGAACTGTTCTGTCCAGATAGGAGCCTGTGAGCATCTTAAAGCCTCCAGCTTAGCGATTCCAAGTCTCCAAACTGTTCAGTTCTATATAACCTCTCAACTGAATTATCTGAGAAAAAATTGGGAGATAATCCCAACGATTTCCACATAAAACCCTGCTAGGCCCTGTGAGCATTAGAGGACTGGAGTAGGAGTGAACAGCAGGGAGGGAGGGAGGAGGACAGTAAATACTCTGCACTTTATTTTCCTTCAAGGAGTAGAAAATTTACAGCTTGGTGTGAGGGGTTTTTTGGTGGTGAAGGGTTGGGTTTTTTTTTGGTTGTTTTGCTTGGTTAAGACCTGTTTATTCTGCTTTGTTTTCAACCCAGCTAGGATGCAGCCTCTCTCCTGCCTGCCTGTACAGATGCCAGCAGGCCAGCAGCAGACCTGCTGTGCCTCATTCCCAGCAAAGGACGCTGCCAGTCAGCACGCCACATTAGATGCTCCTTCAGCATCAATCCCGGTCCCAAGTTTCCCTGCAGCTACGATTCCACGCTTTTTGACCACAGAAACACATTGCTTTTACATGCAGCTGTTTAATAGTTATCTAGTGGTCAATGTTCACCAGCTTAGGCACATGTCCCGTTTCTCAGGAAGACAAGGGCTCAGTTTTGAGCACCCTGTGTGTGATACCCAAAGCTTGCCTCGACTCCCCTGATGCCAGTAGCTTCTGAGGCTCTCGCCCCAGCCAAGAGATCCATGAGCTTCAGGTGAAAATCTAAAATTAGAGGCATGTGCAGTCACACTCCAATCACTGGGCCAGATGAAAGCACTTTCAGATCAGGTTGTAGGAATGTCTAAAAGCCACTAAGGCTAGCTCTCACTGTGTCACTAGCATACGCTAAGTTGTACTAGGAGGAAATCCAAACAAAAACACAAAGATGCTCTGAAGCTACCATGACAGAAATCAAGACTTTAATTCCCAAATGTTTTTTTTTTTTTTTTTTTAAAAAAAAAAAAGCCCTTTCAAATCCCTGCTCCTGGCTGTTAACTTTCATTTGTTTAGATGCCAGAATACTACACTTCATAAAAATTAACACTTTTTTTTTTTTCTTTAAACACTTACAAGCTTATTTTCCTTTCGCCTGTACCAGCTGCTTATCTCCTGACTTGATGATTCTCTTTGGAAATGTGAGTTGACATCTGGGTATGAGCGGATGCTGTAAATTGCCAGCATTTCTGTCTACTTATGCAAGCAAAGATTAGTTTCTCCAACTACAGTAGCATCCCTCTGAAGAATGCAAACATTAAGATACATACCAACCCTCTTCTTTGACTGCTATCGCTCCTTCCTTTTCATTCAAGTACCTTTTTCTTTGGCTGAAGGCAAAGCAATACATTAAGGCACCAGGCAATACGAAAAAGAAAAGTCATTAGAAGAGAGAGCTTTCCAGAAAGTTCACACTATCCCTTATAACAGGCAGCAAGGGCTGGGTGAGAATGAAGTACAAATCCTGGAAGAAGTCAGAGGCCACAATATGAATTGAATCCATGGGCTCTGCCTAACTGAGCGTGAGTGCAGCAACTGAGGAAATCCGGCTCCAAACTCTTCCAGGGACCCAAAAAACAAGAGAGATGAGCAGCTGCACGAAGCACCAGATGTTTCACCATGGCTTGGTGATTTGACCTGCCAGAGGAAAGGTTTCCATAGTTGTTTCCCCCTGTCCCCAGTTTTAGTAATTTCTTTCGCAACTTTTATAATTTTGCCTATCTTATGCTTGTGACATGAGGAGACGTACCAGTAATGCCTTATACCCAGACTCTACACATTCCCACAGAGCTCTGCAGAGTGAGGGACTTTTCCTCCCTCTGCCTCCACCCCATCCAATTCTCCTGTCTTCCTCACAGCACACAGAAGTATCCATCATTCATCCTAAAGGATGACAGATTCAGACACTGGCAAGACAACACGACAGGTATCACAGAATTGAACGCCTCAAGTCAACCCATTCCTCCTAGAACCAACGGTTAGTACGATGGGAAACAAACAGATGCACCTGAGCTATATATATACACCACGCACCATTCATCCTATTTCAGGCTTTAAAGGGTAAAGCCAAGACTTAAATTACACGAGGAATGCAAGGCAGGCATGGGGCAGAAGTGTCACACGCTCCCTTGAGAGAAATGCGTCTCACACAAGGCACAACACAGTCAAAATCAGTTTCACACACAGTCCTTGCAGGCAGAAAATCAACACTGGTTGAGGTTTTGCCACGGTTCTTAGGTTATGGGAGACTCAACGGGTAATACAGTGGTCTCTCAAATACTGTTTTTCATTAGCTGGGAGGTTTTGTGGCTTTTTTTGTATGCTAAATGAAAATTGTCAAAACTTTATTTAAAAACCTTCCACGCCCAAAAGCAGGGAAAACCATGGCATTCTTTGCACTTCAAAGAGCTTTCTGCTGTGAATATTAACTCATAAATAATGATCCTGAAACAAAAAATCACCATGACGAGAAGAACAGAAAGCACAAAGCAGCAAGGAATACACTGGGCTATTGCAGTTTCTACTGAAGATGCTATTCTACCTTTGGATACAGAGAACACTGAGGGATAGAAATAGGGGAAGGGGAAAGAGACTTGGGTTTCTGCTCAGAGGAAGAGGATGATATTTCTTCTGACAAGATCAGCTGCATACAAGTGCTGACAGACTGGAAGAAGAATGTGTTGTTAAGGAGAAAAAAACAACACGTACAAGTTTTTTATGTGCTTGTACATGAACAATCCCTTAAGCCCAGCTTAAAGGCAGTTTACCACTGTGGTGTTAACACCTGGGAGGAAGGTGCCAATGGAGCTAGGCCTTCCCCTCACAGTAAGCATTCATTTTGGTTACTTCAGAGTCACAGTAGCTCTTTGTGTTTTCTCCTCCTCAAAAAGGGCTGCTCCCAACGCTCAAAGCCTGGCCCATCACATTTCAGTCTCCTTGCAAACTTGCTTTTCACTTTAGGAGAGGAGCCAAGTCCTACACAGACATCTGGAGACATTATGAAAAAAACCCATGACAATCTACAATTAAATGTATGCAGATTACTTTACAATGTAATGCGAGAAAATAGGTTTTGGGCAAGGAAAGGGAAGGCAAGAGGCACACACTGCTATTAAATTACATCAACACTGCTTTTGATTGTGCTGAGACTCCCATATCAACAGACCAACTTGCTTGCTCACTTATCCCTTCCTGCTTTACACCATTCCCCCACTCACTCTTCCAAAACAATCTCTCTTACTCATTTAGCTTTTACAACCATAAGGGAAAACGTTTCTAAAAATAAAACTGTTCTGATGTTATTCTGAGTTCTTGCTTTCCCCAACAGCCCCAGCCACTGCTCCATCTCAAGGAGAGTATTCAAATATGCTCAGAGGTTGAGGCAGATCTGTTTGCATGAGGGGTTGTTTGCGGAAAGGTTAATTAATTTGTCATTCCCAAAGCTGGGGAGATAGTAATCTGAGGTGACACCAGAGACACAAGGTCTTCATGGAGGCTCCTACACTTACTATGCTTAACTGCTGCAAGCTTGCTGGTCAGTTTGAAATTATTCCCCCTCCCCACCCCCCTTTTTTTTTTTTCCAAATGGCTCTGAGTATCAAGAGAGGAAAAAGCAGAAATGTTTCCAGGAGTGCACACAGAGCAGGAAGGATGAAGAACTTGAGAGCTTTCCACTGCTTACTTAGTGCTCTTCTCACCTTGCTTGTAGTTACACTTTCTGACAGCTGCAGCTTCCAGTAGAGCTAGTGTGACACAGGGCTTGCTGCAACATAGACCTGGGATTTGGTAATATATCAAACTACTTGGAGAAATGAGCCACAGAAATCCGTTCCGAGCACAGGCAGCTCCAGCTCCCTCCTCACAGGAGATACAACAGAGTATAAGACAGTGAAGGAGACTGGGTAAAAAGGAAAAAGATTTCAAGGAAACAAAGAGCAATACTATTGACAAACAACTGATCTGCTTATTCCAATTTGAAAAAGACCAAATATTTGTCTTTCTCCAAGAACTTTTCCAACTGCTGAAGTCATTTTAAAAAGGACAAGAGTCCACATGCACAGACCAACAACTAATTGTCAAACAGGCAAGATACATATCTTTCCCCCCAAAAACGGACATGTGGAAAGAGCTATTGCCCACCTTTTAGAAAGCAAAAGTCACACCGAATCTCTGGGTGAAGACAGATGTGGCAAGTTTTAGATGAGCAATTCCAGAATGCACTACACGGCAATCTTTGCCTATTCTGAGTTTTGGAATATTGTACCTGTATTGAAGTTGCTCATGCAGGAAGAACAAGATGTACTGCATGCTATGGGATGGGTGACTGAGCTTCCCTTCCCATTTCTTTTTAGCCTTTCATATGATGTCCATTGCCATTCTCAGGAGACAACAGCTGCTCCCCATCCTCTCACAAAACATACACAGAACAGGGAAACATTTCTGACGCCTGAACACGTTTCTTGCTGAACACAAAAGCTACAATCTCTGTAGTTGTTCACTAAGCACGCGCCTCTTCTGTGATTGCACAGCACCCACCACAACAGGACGTCAGTCCTGCATAGGTCTCAGGCCCAACGATTTTCTGACAAACTTCAGTTTTCCAGAGCAATCTCAAAGGGCAGCTTCAGGAAAGGGACAAGCCCATTCACCCCCTGGAGATTATCCGCCAGTTCCTCATCCAGGAAGGTTACTGAAAGTCCTGGAACTCGCTACCCTGCCAACCCCTCCACCCTGTTCCCATCAGAACAGCAAAGTGCTAGGTATGTCAGAGGACTAAAATTAAAAAGCATAACCATCTCTACACCCTGCCTAGTGAGTATTCGGGTTTGGAGGCAACAAAGAAGTTCTCCATTACTAATAAGAAAAATAATTAAAGCCCTTGACAAGGCCTGACAGCTCACCAACACAGGGCAAAGCACTACAGGAACAACTGTCCCCATGGGAACTGGCAAGTGCGGAGCGCAGGAAAATGAGAACTGTTTGAATTAACAAGGAACATTTGCTCTAAATAAAAGCTATTTTGAGGAATTAAAGCAAACAAATGTCAGCTCCATGCAGTGGCGTGTTGGGATGTGATGTGCTGTAATGTGTTGTGACACTTCATAAATTAAAGCTTTTTCTTCTCCCCCGAGGGGAGAGAATTCAAGTGCAGTCAGACACTTGAACTTGGAAGTTGTGCAGGTTTGACACTTACCAGTTTGTGACTCCACTGATCCCCTGTGCCGAGATACCTCTGTGCCTGCCCTGTGGGCTGCTCTGTCCTCCCTTGGCCTCCAAGAGGACACTGACACACGAGGAGCTTGGAGCTGAGGCGCAGACATCGCTGTCACCGCCTCACCTCTGCTGCCAAGCTCCAGATAACACTCATCAATCCACAAGGTGAAATCCACTGATGTCACAGCCCAAACTCTCCATCTGAGCTTATGCTTATTTCACAGCCAATTTGTCTGACCAAACAGCACTAGTTCGAGCTGTTTACTGCGTATGAAGCCATCAGCCTCATAAGATCGTGGTATGGAAGACCAAAACCCACTTGCTCAAACACAATCCCACTTCTGCTGGCGTGGTTCGGAGATGGGATGAGAGGGTGGGCTCAGGTGTCATTGATGAATTCCCTGGCATGGGAGTTTCCCCACACATGGTAACCTTGTTTCTAGACAGATCAACACTAGAACTCTAATGCTCTGGGAGGAAAGAATGCAATTCTGCTCACTCGATGTAGAAAAAGCACCATGGCTCTTTGTCACGTGCCACTCTTTGAGAAGAGCTTCAAAAATTAAGGGGGAAATAAAAAGAAAGAATGAGGAAAAGATGCAAGAAGACAACCTAGATGACCTTGCTTGTATTTTTTTTTTTTTAAAAAATCACCCTACCACTTTCTCCAGAGCATTTAACAATCCTCATTTGGAAGGTTCCAATAATGAGCTCAGAGCTGAACAACCTACATAGACGCCAAGGGAGTTCATTAATTAGACGTGAAACCCAGAAAGCTGAAAGACACCATGAAATTACACAAACGAACAACGAACATAGAAAATATGAAGGGATAGAAGAGCTGTAGTCCATAAGAAAAGGTCTTTAAAGTTGATTTGATTTTCAGCTCCATCTTGGAGCACAAGAGGGTGTTTGCGACTAGGGTATGCAAGATGAGAGGTACAGGCAACAGCAAGACTCAGTAGTTGAGTAAGACATAGTTATAAACTAATTTTAAAATATCCATGATGTGTAGACACCACGAAGTCTACACCTACCTGAGGTCTTCCTCACGTTAGCAAAATAATTGGCTGGTTTATGACCCAGTTTTGCTTCTAAAAAAGTCACCAGCAGTACTGTAAGTTGAGCAGCAGCAAGACTATCCTTTTCAGCTAGAACTTTGCAATTACCCATGCAGACAGGCTCATCCAAGAATGATAGCTGCTTAAACCTCAAGTCTTTGATCTATTGTCTAAACTCTCAAGTCATAAGGGACACTTCGCTCCTACTTGTAAGCTCAGACCACTGCTAGGCTCAGACAGATGCACTCTCAGAGTTCTCAAGGGAACATTTCAAAGTTTTAATGGAGGTGGCAGCTGCTCTTTATAAGCTGAAGGCAACGACACTTCATTTTTTAAATGAAGGCAGATTCTGATTTATAAATATGAAAATTGAATGTATGCAAAAGCACAACCCTGCTTCTCTTTGCACATATGCAATTCAGACAGCTGAACTGATCAGTCACCAAACCGAGTTGAAAGTCATTATGCCAAAGAAAAGACCTTGCTTGCCTAACCTCAATCCAGAATGAATCTAAACCTCTATTTTCCAACCCTCTGAATATGAATAGGGACAGAATGAATACGCTGACAGGTCTTTTATTATAGCTAGAGGGTGTAGCAATAATTAAAAACCAAATCTTGTATGTATGCAGCTATGACACTTTCCTGAAGAAATACTCTTACTTTGTCTTTTTGCAAGATTAGGTTGTCAAAATGATATATTTTTTTAAAAGTCTGTAAGAAAGCATTACATGGGATTTCCAAGTAAAGGAAGTTCTCCAACCCTCCCTCTACTAGTCTGTGCAAAGCATAGTGGCACAATGTTACAGCCAACGTGTAATACACAGAGATAGGGAAATTCAAATTCTCAATCTCTTTCTTCAGCAACAACTCACTTCTACAAAGCTAGGATCCATAATTAGTGGAGAAATCAGCCCGTGATAAAGTTAGCACAGGCATTGTGGCCATGCTGCTATAGGAGCCCTAACACCTGCGTGTTTAGTACCTCAATTATCAGGTAAAACATACCCTCCGCCTACTTGGTTTTAACTAATTTCTCATTTGATCTTTTCAAGCTCAGCAAAGAGCACATTTCTCACTGAGCACCACAGGCAGCACAAGAAAGTGTGTGAAGTCAAAAGGGATATGAATTATTAAAGAGTCTAAACAACTGAGGTTGAGGTGGGGAAAACAGAGGGAAGAAAAGCTCTGATAACCAAGGACTGACAACATGGGTATTTTAAAACACTCAATTTTTTTATTTATTATTTTATTATTTTTTTTTTTTGAGGCTGAAAAAAAAAATAGTGAAATAGAAAGCCTACGCAGTGAGGGGACTAGAAAAATTCAGATAAGGAGTAAAACTCCAAGGCCATATGCAGGCCATAAAGCATCCTAGTGCTGGATAAGGCTCATCTCTTGTGTCCAGAAAAAGGCTTCTCCCACAGACTTTGCACCTTTACTGTTGTCTGCTCACAAACCTGGAAGCAAGATGCAAACAAAGCTATGTCATACTATTTCAATTAAAACTGTGGATGTTAAGCACAGGCTGTACAGACTCTTGCCTCAGACAGTACTTCATACAAAATCAGCTGTTTGCAAGGTCCCTGTGACACAAACCTATGAAATACAATTAAATTGACCCAGTTGTGCTTGGGAGCTATTTTCACATGTCACCATGGAAGATTTCACAGCTTTGTCTGATTTCCTCCCATGTTCATCAATACAGAAACTGAAGTAGAACCCAAATATGCAGTCCCAGTGATGTAGGCCTGGGCTGTACCTCAGGACTACTGCTTGGACATCACTAGCATGGATACCTAAGCTTAGCAGTTCATTTTGCTCTGGTCTAGCAGGTCACAAAGTAAGGATTTGCCGCATTGACATCTCCTACCTCTCACTTTGAAACCACAAGCTGGTAGCTGCCCCTGGATTCGGTGCTTTTTAAAATAATCACCGTTTGTCACATGCTAAGATCCACCTCCCCCTTTTGTCAGACTCCTGAGGGATTCCAGACAGCTGCTTAATGCTTGCTTTCTCCAGGGATTTATATTTTCCCATATGCTACTGAGCTGCAAGTTGAACTATTGTGTAGCATCTCACGTGCCTGCCAGAAGAAAGAAACGTGACAGAAACTTGAATTATTGGCTCTTACTCCTTAGTATATATAATAGTTTTTCCTCGTTTTCTTTTACATTTGTCCTGCTCACTCTTCTTATGAAGTCAGAGAGGCATAAAAACACTGCTGCCCGAGTCAACAGAGGAGGGAAGCCATCCTGCATTAGGCCAGGCAAATTGCAGCAGTGGGCAGCCCAGCTGGGCCCCTCATCACAGAAGAGCAGTTGTGCGCGGCAGGCAGCTTTACCTGGCATTGCGGAGTGCCCCCACCAGGCTCCCATTGAGGCACCAAGGACAAAAAAGTACCTGTAATAAGCTCCATTTTCCCGAATTGTTGAGGAGGAGGAGATAGAAAATCATTCCTGTGGCACTTCTGGAAAAACTTGAAGAGGTTATTGCTATGGAAACTGTTCCAGCCAAGCAGGTGCGGAAAAGGGGAGAAGCAGAAAGGAGCACGGCACACAGAGAGGCAACTCTTAACACCCTGAATGCGAACTGCACACCTCAGGCGACACAATCTATTTTGGATAACATCAACAGTTTGCCCTTGATTTTATATAAACAAAGCCACAGGTAGGGGACAATGAAGTGCAAAACCTGAGGCTGTGCTGGAGAGCCCTACATGCAGCACCATGCTAACAGAAAACAAAGCACACTGTATGACAGGAGAGAAAACCTGGTATAGAATAGGACTAGGTGGGTTTTGGGGGTGTTTTGTTTTGCAAAATGAACTGCTCAGTGAGGAAACAAAAAAAAATCAGTTAAAAAAGCAAGGTGACAAATAAAAAGCTCTTTCAAAGAGACTTTACCCTATAAATAAAGTGTGAGCCCTCACCAACTGCTCTGGGTCATAGTAATAGCTATGAAATCTGTTCCTGTGAACACATATATAGTTTGTATAGTTGTATATGGTTTCATATGTTTTGTCTACAGTATGTAGAGTTTCATATTCTTCCTCTATACAAAGAGTGCAGCCCCAAGAGCAAAGCACTTTGGTAAACGTTCAGTCAGCATTAGTAGGGTTCTGGTATGTGTTTAAGAGTTCTTCCAAACTGAGGTTTGTGCCTGACCAGAGACACCTACAAACAAACAGAGGCTTTACATTAAAAGGTGAAGTAATTTCTGGTGCAAATAAATCACTCTGGTGAGCTGAAGGGTTTTGGACGAACACTTTCCTAATGGAGGACAGATCACCCAGGACTGGGGGAGGGTGATGAACTATGGTGCTAGAAAGACTTTGGAGATCTCGGTATCTTCAGGAAAATAAAAACCTGGCCCCTGGGATAGAATTTAACAATGTCCCTTTAAACTTGGCTCATTTCCTTTTTGGCTGAATGCACATCTGTAATCCCCAAATTCCTGCCACTATCCCCACCAGCTGGTGAAAATGAAACGGGTCCAGCAGAGGAAGTCCGATCCCTGCCAGCACAATTAAAATATGACACCGTGCATGACGCAGCTCCACCACAACATCAAACGACGCGGCGCACTTGAAAATTTAAGAAATGCAAAGCATTTGTTAAACTGTGAGGCACTGATGAGAAATTTTTGCCTTCCCTAGCCGAGAAAGATGTTATCCTGCAAATATAACAGTAAAGGGCTCCCGAGACCTCCTGAGCTGCTAAGGGTTAAGCTCAGCACTGGCAGCACATTTCCACTCAAGTGTCTAAGCTTCTGCTGGAGGGGAATTTTACAAATAAACTTGCAGGCTTTGCAGATCAATTTTGTACTTGGTTTTATCAGTCTTTGCTCGCAAACAGACCCAATGCCTTTCACGTTCTTTTTCAGACACATTTTAAAGTTTTAGTGCCATTTTTGAAACAATGCAGGCCCCTCTATCCCCCCTTTTCCCAGTACTTGAAACCACATATGGAGCTTCAGTGGTATTTGTATTTCCATCAAGAGTATTTAGGAATAAACAGCTATGAAAAACATCACCCTAGGGCTCCAACACTGCAGAGCATGCAGTACAGACCTTCACTGTCTGAATACACAGCGAGCATTTAAATGACAACATTACATTAGAGTGGCGGCTGTAGCCATGTAAATAATTGTGCATTGTCCCTGCTCATTGATCTGTTTTCACACGTGAACACATACACGTCTGAAAAACGGCTTTAAAAAATCAAACCCCAGACAGTAATAATCTAATAAACTCTAAAGTGAATCAATAGACTACTTAACAGCAGAGAGATAAACTGCATTTAATAAGAGTTGGAAGGGATGGAGGGAAGGCTGTGCAAGTTTCAGCCAGCAGAAGCGTGGACACAGGGCGAGAGATGGGAGCCTGAAGGGGAGGAGAGGGACCAGGCAACACAGGCAGCAGTGTCCTTCATGAAAAACCAAACTTCAGCTTACAAAACGCCAGTCTCAGAGCAATAGGAATCAGGACATTCTTGACATAGATAAAATGTAACAGAACCCAGTGAATATCTGGGAAAGGATGACTTTTCAAAGGAGCACTCAGCAGCTCTTAAATTTAGTTTCTGCTAATGCAGGGGATCTCATACGGATGCACAGCTGTCATATAAAAACTGGGTCCCGTAGAACTGTGACCCTCAGGTTCCCTCATGAGAAAGCACCAGACATTTTTATTCCAGAGTTGTTTCCAGGGACTGGTGGCATTTAAAGATACAGAAATTGAGCCAAGAAAATTTAGTGATGTGCCAAAGTTTAAAAAGAATCAGTAGCAGAGCTAGGAACAGAATTAGTTCCCTTGACTGGAAATCCTGTGCCCTTTTTCTAGCCCTGTTTTCTTGTTGCATTGTGCCTCACGATCTCTAAGATAACAGAAGTGACTTCAGGAGATTACAGATTCGTGTATGCAATGCAGGCAGAATACTAACAGGGAAAGTAACGTACGGCAGGACCACCTCTTCAATACCTATCAGGGCATTACAACTTCATCTCATTGTAATGTATCTCTCACTTCCAATTTATGAAACCTCAGCAGCGGTTCACAACTACCCTGCTCCTAGCTGTGCCAGCAAAAATACCAATGCAGGATCCAGCTACCTCACTCCCTCTCCTTAGGTCAAGTCTGAAGTACCTGAAGCAAATATGGAAAAGCCTGGAAGATCCAAAAACCCTTCTCCTTGGCTTATTTCTTCTTAAAAATGCACACCTAGCATAAAAATCACATTGTGGCATTCAGAGATTTCTGATGGATTAGGTTTGTTTTTGTAATTAAGAAGCACCTAGCAAGGCACTGCCATTTTGGTTCTCTGTTACAGCTAGCTCTCCCTGCGGGATTTCCTGACAGGGAGAACCTGAGAGAAACTTCAAAATGTTTAGAGAACAACTGAGGGGATCCCGAGTGGCTCCATCACCTTCCAGCAGAAGAAACAGGTGAGACACCACCCAAAGCACCCTGTTTTCTTACATAACAAAACCTTCCAGAACTCGCACCTGGCATTCGTGCTCTGATTTTCCTCTCAGCTAAAGAAAACCAGTTTGTGGACCTTACCAAGAACCTGTGCTTTGAGTGGCTTTTGGGTTGTGCCCAGTGCCAGGACCCTTCCCACTCGCAGTCTTACCACTATGAAATTCTGCCAGTCAAAACAACTCCAACCACGCTGCTCAGAGAGGACAATCCTCGTGGCTGATACCCACACCCAAGGCCCATTACCTGCCTGTGGTACCAGGCCATTCTCATCCCCCCCCCAGTGGAGATATACAAAGCCTCCCCCACACAAGCCTCAGCCAAGCTTTCTGCAAATTCAAACAGATACAGCACACTATCTTTGAAAAACAAACTTTCTGAACACAACACTCCTCACTGTAGCTCATCCTTTTCCAGCAAACCTCAAGAGAAGGAAGGAGAAGGGGGAGATGCCTTACCTTACCCACACTAAGGGAAATAAGGCTCTCCAGTGCCTCAGCAGCTTGCTGCAGGAGCTCCTATCATTTCAGACCAGTGGAAGTTCAGTGAAATAAAGTATCTTCTCAGCTCTCACAACCTTCTAGAGATTCCCTGGGACTGAAAAGAAAGTACCGTATGGTACCAACCATATTGAAATGCTAGATCACCTCAATAAAGGAGTTTTCTTAAGTTCTAGTCAACCTCAGCAGAGCAAATTAAAAGTGCTAAATAACCTGCAGCACCTGGTGAAAGTCCTGTCTGACCGCACAGACACATTGCCCAGTGCTGCATCACTACTGAATCACAAAGGATTTTAAGTTGTGATCCTTTCCTTCACCTTTTATCTCTTCCCTTCCAAACAACATTTTCCATTTTCTTATCCCCTTTCCAGTGTTTGTTACAGGCTGCTGAAAGAAAGAGATGAATGCCATCATCGCTGACACAATACAATGCTACTGGAACCAGAGGCATGCGTAGCATCGCGGCAGTGAGCTGGCAAGGAGAACCAACCACCCTGCCAAGCAGCACGGTCTCTCTGAAGTCTTGCACAAAGCTTTCTCCTTTATCTTCAAGTCACATTTCCCACTGCAATTGTATAACAAACAGATGCACTGACACTTGCATTCAGGGGATGGGCCACAGACCATGCTGGCTTTCACCAGAGGATATTCTGCATCGCCTGCTTCCAAGCATGGAGGGAACAAGCCAAGAGCCAGCACTTCTCTCAGCAGAACTAGCACTCCTTCCAGGTAGTGCAGAGGTTCACAGCTGGTTTTATTACCACTACAGAAGATGAATTAATCAAAGGAAGGTTTTGAAGAAAGAAATAATGGTGGGTTAGAAGAAATAAGAAGGAAGGGAGCAGGGCAGAACATCGTTCTGTTAATGTTGCTGTCGTTGGGTTTTGTTTCGCAAATCCTCAGTTTTCCTTCTTTCAGTCCTAGTCAGAGGCATTGTGCACTGAAAGCTGCATTTACAGGTACAGCTAGGTAGTACAGTGGGAAGACAAGCTGAGGCATATGAAAACAAAGTACAAAAAAAAATGGGGGAGAGGGAAGAAACAAGGTTTTAGCTCATTTTGTGCTAGAAAAGATGTCTACTGGCCCTTACAGTTCCTTTGGGTTTATATGGATGAAAATAGGAAATAACTTTTGTTTTCAGGCACAGAAAAAAGCAAACAAACCAACCAACCCATGGGGATTTGCAACCACGCTTTTCCTGACCGTCTTGAAAGGCAATCCAAACTCCTAGCTACTTCTTTCCTCACAGGAGCAGATCAGAACCACTCTGCCAAGAAACACAAGTGAAGACTCGTCTGTTTTAGGGACTAGCAGATTAAAGTATCCAAAACCAACACTATCATCACATCTGCTCCTTAACAGTGTAATAGAACCAAGATGAACAGTATCATTTTCTTCCTGGAAAGGTCTATGGCTTCCTTTCTCCTTGCTTCCTCTCCGTTCTCATTTGTTTTGTTGGAGGGCACATTTAATGGGAGAAGAGAACAGCCCTGCTCTTTCTCAGTACACACTACAACTTTTAAGTTATGAATGAAAACTGAAAATCAGGATTGCTTCAATGCAACATAGGACCTAGCATCTCCTCTAAAGGTGTTGGTTGCACATACTTCTGTTGTGAGAAAGTAAAGCAAATAGACTAGCCCAACTGTTGTGATATGGAGTGAAAAAAATAAAAATAAAAATAAGGAAAAAAAAGGAAAGCAAACCCAGATACGTAGTTTTTTGGCATAGCAGAAAGCAGCATTTGAGTGCAGTGATTCAGTTCAAAGAGCAGCTCAGTTTTATGTAGGTAATTACAGCACCCAAGCACTAACATAACCCTATCACAACCCATGAATCTCTCCTGTATCACAACATAGCCAGATAGGAGAAGAAACAAAAGTCAGAGACAGGAGAGACATTTTGTAGCACATCAGTCTGCAAATCCACAGAGAGGAGATAAAGCTACTCAGTTAATATAAATCAAAGTAAGGAGCTATGCTAACATGTTACAACGCAGGTTCCCTCAGTCTAGTGATGATGACTGTACCAGAGAATCATAGAGATGCTTTCTACAAGTTTATTATATAATCCTTCTGCAAGGAATAGCCCCACACTATACAACACGGTGCTAGTCAAGTCTCTAAGCAGCAACACGCACACTCATGACTCCAGTCAGCACAGGCTAATAATAAGCACACTTGAGAGAAAAGCAAAGGAATCAGTAAGCAAAGGAGAGGAGAGGCAGAGGATGCCCAGATGATGGAGGAAATGTGTATGGGTTGTTACATAGAAAGAATTAGGGAAGAGGATTGAAAATGACAGGCAAATAATTATTAAAAACAAAAAAACAACAACAACAACAAAAAAACACTGGGACAAGCTCATCACTTGCCACTGCAGCAACTCTCATCCTCCCAATCTCAGCTAAAGCAAAGAAAGCAAAAGGAAAGACAAGGTAGCAAAATATTTTTCTCTGTTACCAGCTACTATGAATTTTAAAGATACAGCCTATAAAAACAATTAATTGAAC
Organism: Oxyura jamaicensis; assembly: GCF_011077185.1. Classification (NCBI taxonomy): domain Eukaryota; kingdom Metazoa; phylum Chordata; class Aves; order Anseriformes; family Anatidae; genus Oxyura; species Oxyura jamaicensis. Next base: position 31,167,297 of record NC_048897.1, read on the forward strand.
TCAATTTTTGTTCTGTGCACTGGAACTAAGGATTACCTTAACTCCAAATGCTTAAAAAAAATTAGGTTCATTACTTCCAGGTATTTTCTCCACATGACTGTCTTCATTCCAAATGAAATTATTCAATAAAATTAATTACATTGTAATTCAATTAACAAAGAGATACATTTTGTTAAAGCAACCATATAAGAAAAGCCTGGATCCAGACTCATTGCTCTTTAGCTGGTTAACTTCTCTCCCTTAAATGGGGAAGTTTTTCAAAACCATTCAGTCATGAAGATTAAGGGCAGGTCAGCACAGGCCTGGAGTCAGCCAGGGCCACTTCTCAGTAGGTTTTGCTTCAGGTTCCCCTGGTAGCACTGAAATCCCAGGGCAGTTTATTTCCTCACCTCAAAGCAAGCTGACAGCATAAAGAGCTGTTGTCAGGGGACTGGTGGTCATCCACGGCTCCTTCCTCCCCTCCTATACTCACTAATTTTGCTAACCATTTTCATGAGTGTATTGAGAGCTGACAAATGAGTGAAGTTAATCTGGCTTTAAGACTTTCCTCAGTTCAAAAGCACCGCGTGAGCTAATGCTCCACGCAGTATTGGTGGGTAGCTTTAGAGGGCATCTAGGTTTGCTGCAGAAAAAGGGCAGAGAACAATGTAATGACATGCTTATTTCTGCTTAAAAACTCTCCCTTTTATTGGCCCTGAAGGTCACTGCCAGTCCCTAAGAAGGAGCTGTTTTCTAGCCAGTACAGATTAAGACGAAGCCATGAAAAGAAAGAAAGAAGCATTTCTGTACAGCAAGCAGCTATTTCAATTAGCTTTGTTGACAGGAAATACAGGGACATTTGATCATACATCATTCATGAGGACTTTTTATTTAATAAACACATGGCGTATGTTTTTGGAGGGATTTACAGCTTCTTTCTGTTCACTAACCAGCCATTTACCAGCCTTTCCAAACCAGAAAGCTCCCTAATGTCCCAAGGGGGCACAACACGCTTGAAACGAGGCAAGATGGTCGCTGCTCATTTCCAGCTCTGCTATCTGCCTTATCACTTACTTCCAGCTGCAATCCAAAACCTTCACACATAAAGTGGAAAGAGTTTTCTCTCTGTCACTTTATGTATATTTTATCCTCTTGAACATAATCATTACCCTTGTAACAAGCATCTGCTTGCTGGTGGCTTCCCAGTTCTTCCCAGACCATTTACCTGACTGCTGACTGGTAAATCTGAAGACTCCTAGCTCTCCCTGAGTGAACAGCTCGTGTTTTTCACCCCCACACTGAAGCAGAGCTGTGTCATGCCCATGGACAGCATGATTCAGAGCACAGCTAAGGAGCCTGAAATGAGCTGAGTTTATAGTCTCTTGCTGTTGAAGACAGCACACACACACACACGCACACTGAAGGCAAGTGCACAGGACAACTGAAAAGGTCAGACAGACACGTCAGCCATTAGGGTTTTATTCAAATAGAAGCTGGATCTTTGGATTCAGATAGGTTTGCCTATCAAACACACACCACATCGAGTCTATACTGGACAGACTGATGTTTGGAAGTTCCCAGAGCCTCCCACTGACATTTAAAGCTGGCATAAGCTGACAGTGCTGCTGAAAGCAATCCTGCCCCTCCTTGCCCTGGCCTCTTCTTATGCCCCTTGGCTGCCCTGGCCCAAACCCCCACATCATCTCCCCAGCCAGATTTACCGTAAGGCTGCACAACCTCTTGCACTGACAGAAGAGGCGAGCGAGGGAACGAATGGCTGAGGGCTGAAACGACTTCTGTCGAGGCAAAGCTGACTGGAGACATTATCTCGCTGGAGTCAAACCACAGCTAAAATATTAAGGGAAGTTTATGAGCCGTTTTATCACAGAAAGCAGAAATTCTTTAGGCTACTTCTGAAAGCAGTTGCACCAGCAAATCCATTCTCCTACGAGAAGGTTAGAACCAGTTGCACGTGCGTACCTACATATATAATTGCATACCTATATGGTAGGCCTAACCAGGCTGGTTTTAGTACAGCCCACAGCTGAGCTTCACCTCCTGAAAACAGAGAATCTGCTTCACAGTTGTCAGGGTATTTACCATAAAAGCCGCGAACAGACGGCAGCAGAGCTGTCCTTAATAAGAGAACATTGTAAACCCGGTTTGCAGTCTGTATGATGTGCTTGCTTAAAACAAACAAAACCACAAACCAAAACGCAGAAGCCCAGAACCCAGTGACAACAACAAATAAAACCTGTTCCGTTTCTGATCAAGTAAATTGTCTCCCAAGTTTGTGACAAGATAATGCAGCATCTACTGAGAGAACAGCAACCGTATTTACATCCAGACACAATCACAGGCATCGGTAAGAATTTACTTTCAACCAAAAGCCTTCACAGGAATTGCCATCTTTTCCACATTATAATCTGTGCTTTTGTTAATTTTTCATCATAATATGGAAGCCTGAGAATTTCAGAAATTATCTTTCACAGAAATAGAAAACACCACAAAATTCATTCAAGAGCAAAGCTAGTGTTGGCCTGAACCATTTTAACTTCCAAAACCAGAAATAATCATCATGAAGCACGTGAAGTCTCAAAAAAGGAGAACTTCAGCATGAAAGACAAATTGATATCATTTTGGAAACAGTCGCTGCCCTGCAAACTGAATTCTTGCTAGGAAACAAAAGACCTCGTGACTTATTTCACAAAGACAACGTTTCTAAATGACTCCAGCTGCTTGCTGCAGATAGTACAAGCAAGCCAAGGCCGCAGGCCAAGTTGCCAAGTGCAAAGTGAGGCAAGGCTGGAGCAGGACTGGTAGCCCACAAGGATGCAGAACAGCACCAACAGTAACCTGTACGGATGCTGTGATAAAGCCAACTGAGTTTCAGTCCTATGGTCTCCATATGGAAAATATGTCTAATACTGGCGACATCACGCAGAAAATAATTAGAATCACTTCAAGAATTGTTTAATACAATGACAGAGAGACTGTAAACTTGTGAATGTCTGTGTAGATGAGCAAGAACACTGGTTGAAGGACAGACATGTATCATTAAACTCCAATGGTTCCCGAGAAGGGGGTGATGTACCTTCTCTTGTGAGCATTCCTTTGATGGACTTGGACAATAGGACAGCATGCTGCTAATCAATACAATACAGGGGGCTGGCCAGCTCAGCACACTAGCAGTGGATATTTTCATTGCCAGTTTACCAATCTGAATACAATTCAGACTGGAATCCGGCCAAACCTTTGTAATATAAAAAACAAGTCTTCTGCTCTATATGGAGTTGGTGCTCTAGACTTAATTCCTCGACAGAGTTACTGAATTTTCATCAACACAATCAAAAAGGTCATTATTATCTTTGTCCTCACCTATGTCAGATTTTGAGGGATCAAAACAGGCCGTTTAGAATGGAAAATTTCCTGCATTTTTGCCAAAACTTTCTCTCCAGGGAATAATCAACTTTAGTTAAACTCACAATCTCTCACAAGCTCCAAACATACTAAATCCCTTCATAAATCCACCTCAGCCATTTAATCTACTGACAGACCTGCACAGCCACACTGAAAACTGCTTCTAGGATCTGTGTACCTTATTAGCATGAAAGCTGTAGATGAATGCAAGAGCTTCTCACAAAATGTTCCTTTTCATTCAGCTAGAAAGTAAAAACACCCCGAGCACATGAAAAAGTAAGAAATAATCCTTGTTAAGAAAACTCCTTAATAAAAAGAAGAAATGGCTCCTTTTATTGATTTCTTTCTTTTCCTCAATGTACTGGCAAGTGTTCAGTAGTGCAGGGTATTTATTTTCTTTATTTTCATCTCTTTCTTTGGGTCTGACATCCAGGCACTTACCAGATATATGTTGAGGCTCTGCACTGCAAATAGACCCCTTTGTTAAGCAGTATTTTATGGGCCTTGTTTCCAGAGACAGACAATGCTCTGACCTCTTGAATCACAACTCCTTTAGTGAGACGGATTTTCCCACCTACCAAGGACAACCTGAGAACACCGGTGAGAACCCTGGAAACAGGCACTTGAAACCATAATGTTATTTATGAGAGAGCAAAATAAGGGAAAGATTAAAGAACACTTTGAACTTTGAAATTAACAATGAGTTTGCCATTTAAGTCTGACAGAGCTCAGGGTTGTGCTAAATGATAAATACAACAGTAATGAAAAACTCCCTCCTGTGCCATTCTACATGCTGTTTGCTCTCAGTTCATTTTCATGCATCTCCTTCAAAAAAACACAGAACGACAGAAGATTATTTGAAAGTCAACACAGGTCTTGCAAATTGATTATGTCTATAATCTGAAGCAACTTAATCTTCTATCCATAACATTGCCAATACTTTGGATTTTGTCACAGAGCATGCTATATTAACGTTATGTATAAAGCGTAAGCTCCCAGAGTTACATGATGAAAGGAGGATCTCATCTGAAGTGTAAGTTAAAAAAGACAAGCAGTGTGCAACCATTAAGACTAAAAACATAAGTGATTACATTCTTAATATATTTTATTTCATGTTTATATATCTTATATATCTATCTATAAAAGCAACAGGTTTGCAATTGTATCATTTCATTATCAGGGAAACCTCAGCATGGCATCTGATGTTCCCAGATCTCATCTTTTCTCATGGTGAGACTCTATCCTGTCCAAAGATCACAAACAAAGGTATCCAAAGTATAACTGCAATTCTTGTAGGTATATATATATATATATATTTAATTGTTATTAAAAGCTGATCTCCTTTGACTCAAGCCTTCATTCATACTTCAGGATCAAGAGCACTGCATCATCAGCCAGCTGAAGTGCAAAATTATTTTTCAGTCATAAAGTCTGTCTCAAAGTGTGTAAAACAGACAGTAGGTATTATGACATGGAACAAGATTATGAAACTATTTAATTTTTCCAGGTCTGCGCTTTAATATTCTGAGTTTTTATATTCTGCTTGAAAAGCATAGGTCAACACGTCACAGCACAAGAAAAACTAGAAGTCCCAGCTTTAGATATGTCATGATTTGGAAAATCTGCCAATGCACAGCTGAAGAATTATCCACAGTACTGAAGACTGTATCTGTACATGTCACTGTAAAACCTGCGCTTTGGATGTAAGGCTCATTTGTGCTTTCCAATGGAATTTCAATCTAGCATAAAGAGAAAAGACAAATGGCTAACAATACAGGGTTTATTTCTAGAGATGCACACTAGGCAGAGAGCTACATTATCATCCAGAATTGGTCTACCCAGCTAAACACATCACCTAGTAAGGGTTGATCACGTGAGGAATCCAAATGGGAAGAGTGTAATTTGAAACAGGGCAGGAATTTATAAACTGGTCGTTAGCAAATGTAAGGACACTGACTCCACAAAGACAGCCAGGCTCCCCATTTAGAAGAGAAACCATGAGCAGATGATGATCCTGGACATTCTCATCAAAATGCTTCATAAGAGAGGCAAGACAGCTAAAACATGAGTGTCTGGGTAGTCAGTATTACCTGCAGGGCCAAGGCAGCTGGGGTACAACATTTCACTTCTCTGATAAATGGCAAATCTGCACCTCAAACACTGCCTAAATGCAAAGAAAGAACAGGTACCTGAACTGCCTTTTGGCTTGAAAAGATTAAAATTGTACTGGTAGAATATAAAGGTTCACAAAAGAACATATATATATTCCATGTTTAAAAAGTTACAAGAGCATCTAATTAAAGTTTTCTAATTCTGGAAGGAAAAATTATTAATTAAAAATAACTGTACCACATGGATCTGAATGTGTCAAGAAACAAGAAATGGCAACTGCTGAATTTTGACAAAACAGAAGCGTATGGAGAGTCTGCTACAAACTGAGTTGCAAGTTCTGGATGGGTGTTTCTCACTGCCAGTTTCTCAGTGAAGGAAAGAAAGTCCTTTGGGGGAACTACCAAGTCCACAGCTGTTCCGTTAGTGTTGTTAGATCACACCAGAAACCACATAAAAAAGAAACGGAAAGGTCAGCTCTCTTTTAATGATCATTTTACAGCTGGACAGGAGCAGGGTTCAGTCTATGACACTGGTTTATCTCTTAGGTCACAAACAAGCGTGCTGCTTTGCAAGATGGATAGTGCAGCAAAGCCATCGCACAGGCAGGCCAGAGACACCGACAACTTACTGTCCCTGCATTTTTCATTTAACGGTGAAAATGTTATCTTCCCAGTGTTCAGTCGCACAGTCAAGAAAGACAGTAGAGTAATTTTTCAGACAACCCTCCTAAGCTTCCTTCCCAAAGTTCCCTCAGAAAACTATGCAGCTTTGTGCTGGGCACAGATGTTAAGCATCAGTAATCAGCATCTTCTTAATAAGAAACAGGCTTATCTGAAGAAAATCCCCAGACCTTTGGCACCTGCAAAGTAGTGATTACTGATTTTTCTTAGAATCCTTCATAACAATATGGAGATTAGACTACTATTGACCCTCCCACAAAATACACAAGAAGCCACAAGTCTCTAGTACTTTCAGAATCCAAGTGATAATTGTACATCTCATTACTAAAAGATATCTGAAAGATCAGGTCACTGAATTGCTCCCTCTGCTCATATGGCATCAGTTTTCTCTATTGTGTAGAGACATCTCTCCCTGTCACATCCAACAACATTTTTGTGTGCGTGTGTGTTCATTATGCTAACCAGAAAGCATTTTTCCTCTGCTGTTTACCTCACTTTTCCTCACCTCACACCTTCTATGTTTCATTATTCTATAAACAAAATGGAATTGTGCTTTTTGAGTGTGTTCATAAAGGGAAGGAAAAGTCTGTATACACTCCTTTTGTGCAGAGGGAACTTCTTTGCTCCCCTGGGTCACCAGCTAACAGAGACCCATCCACGCGGGCTGGAGCAGACACAGAAAACCCTCTCTTTGTGAAAACAGCAGCAGAATGAAGCACAGAGCCTTATCTCACCTGCTCCGCAGTTAATCCATTAACTCTCCTTTTTCTTCTATTTTCTTTGAATTTCTAGGTCAAGCTATCAGATATCATTCTGCTAACCAAAAGAGTGGATTTACCACAGCTTTCCAGGCCGCTGTGTGCTATGAACAAAAGACAACTTTTACAAAGCTCACCACATAGGAAGCTGTCTAAAGATGGCTGTGAGGGGGAGGCATGGAAGGCTGCAAGTGGAGAACCACAAGATGCTCACCCGTCATCCAGGAGCTTCAAGGCAGCATATGTCAAACGGGCAGGATGTCACAGGAGGACAAAGTTGGCCTTCTGGTGGCAGAACTCTCAACAGTTACTGAACCCAGACTGGAAGTGCCTCCAGACAGCTTTGAGATGGCAGTGGTGCTCAAGGCCCAGCCATGACAGAGCTGGGAAAGGGCTTCTGGGGTGCAGCTATCAGCCAGACTGCAGGTGATAAAATCAGGACTTTACTTTTTAAATTATTTTTATTTTATCTTTTGAACACACAAAACAATATGCAGCAAGGCACAGGCTGGGTACATTTTCAGGATTTCCTGGTAGCTCTCTCTGCCAGCATTTTATGATCTCTCCATCCCCATCTTCAGGCCACCGCTGACACTTGCCTTTCCTCTGTATTTCTTCAAAGTCTGTCAGGAGCATAAAAGGTGGGAGCATCCTCATTACCATTCTAGACACAAAGTCGTCTTTTATGTCACCACCTAGACAATATTATCTTTATTTCAACACCTCTGAATACTCTCATTAGGCTGTTTCCTCTCTGGTCTGTGATCTGTTTTCTGCTAGAGCTAAATGTCATAAAAACAGCATTACCAGATAGTCAATCTTTCCCAGCCACCCCTCCAGTCTTCTTTGATGTGGCACACTGGGTTTCTATGAAATCCTCTAGAAACAGATAAGCATTTGGTAGACACAAATCCTGCTGCTACATTTCTTTAAAAAAAAAAAAATCCCAAACCAGCCACCAGTCTTTCTTTCTCTATGCAATTTCCCACTCTGAATGACACTTGGGCTCCCACTGCTATCTGCCTGAAATGCTAGGGTAGGAGTACCAACAAGGTTATCAAGTACACTTAAAAAATTCTACATTTTAATCCAATTTGTCACACTTCATATCCACTTACTTTAGTTAATGTATGAGCAGCCATGTTTACTAACCTGAAGCATCGCACTAGACTAAAATGCAGGGACTTCAAGATTTGTGGACAAAGTTGCTACCACATCTCTTTCCTTTCAGGATACCACGCACAGCAAACACCAGTTTCTCACATGAACCCTCCGCCCCTCAGTTAACTGATCTGATTGAGGTAAGTGGCCCCTTTAGATTCATCTTCTCCAGCTGACTAAAGCATCCACACAACACTTGAGTTAAAAAGCACGACAAAACCAGATGTCGTTGTACCGGTCCTACAAATCCTTTTCTAAACATACCAAGGGCACTTCTGCCGGTGCACGTAACTAGACACACTGCCCCAACAGAGGTGCTCTGATAGCTGAACTATTCAATTACACAAACGCCTAGTGATCTGTCTCTTTCAGGTTTTCACTCTAATTTGAAATTCCAGTATGACTGGAAATTGGTTTAGGGTCAGAATCGTGAGATGCAAAACCAGCTGTTGGAGCTTTGCTAACAGAAGTGCCTCAACCTCTCGCCTGCACATCTGCACACATTTACTTATACAAAAGAGTCATACAGAAGGCTACTGGTCAGCTGCACTTTTCTCTCACTACAACCAAGCCTATTAGATGATGCTAACATGCCACCGTCCCCCCTATGTTACCTGTTAAAGTTGGAAGGAGAGAAAAATCACACAAGCAAACAACTCTTTAAAATCGGTTGAATTTTGGGTGGTGTATTGACACTGGGATTGCTTTCCTTCATCATCAATAATCAACAGACTGAGCTGCTTTCAGACATTCCCTTCTTCACAAGGAAAATACATGAGCTCATCACTGGGGCTTCCCCTTTGTTGAAGAGATTGAGAAGTTGTAGCTATTCTGGTATAAGCCAGTTAATTGCCTATAAAACAGACGGCTGTTCTCTTGTCATGCCACTGCTGCTCGCATTATCCCAACTCAAGCACTACTTCTGTGTAACTACACTGAATAATCCATGGGACAATCCCTTCAGGTAGATATCTTTCCAGGATGCAGCATGTCCAAGATTTGCCTCTCCATGAACGCAGCTCCCAAGAACCTGACAGCCTGGTCCTGACCACCCAGCTGCCCCTTCTCCACTTCTGGCCAGTGCAGAAGTTTGACTAATGGCATGGTGGAGCCCCAGGTATAACCTCTCTTTAATATCCAGTGCACATATTCAAGGCAGGAATTTCCAAAGACTTGGAACCGAACAAATACAAGGTAGCATGACGGGATGAAAAGACAGGTGGCAGACAATTTACCCTGGTCGTCTCAAACAGAATAGAAAAAAATATATATTTTTTCACCATCCACCATGCTGCTCTATTTTAGGCTATTTTAAAGAGTTCTGAGGTATTTTATTGCTGCTGTTTTCCATATGGCATATAAAACCAGGTCACCTTAATAATCCAGGTCCAACTGTGTATGCCTTGGAAACAAAGGGAAATTGTAATTGCTGTATTTTGAAAGCTGTAACATCACTAAAATAGTTCTTAAACATATTAAAATGGTGTTTTATTAAATTCCCAGATATTCTGGCACTTTCTGGGATTAGAAACAAATGTGTATATTCTGGCATCATTATTTTTTCCAGGAGAAGTGCCTTTCTGTGTTCCTTTCAATTCTCCAAGTTACATAAAGCAGGCAAAGTTCCTACTTGAACCAGAAGTGCGCAACGCATGCTTACAGCCTGAAGCTCCAGCCCTACACAGTTGTAACCACTTGAGCAAATACTCATGCCTCTGAAGAATCACATTCACTTCATTACTACTCTCTCCATGTCACCGTTTCTGCATATAATGAATTAAATTACAAGATCAGAGTCACAGACAGAAAAAATCTATAAAGATTCTAAACCATAACAATGGTGGAATGAGGAGAAATAGACAAGATTAAAGGAGTGTAAAAGGTACTATCCAAGGGATCTAAAGTTTGTACAAAAATGCATATGCCTGTCAAGCACTATGTGACAAGGTAAGTAGATTACAGTATGCACATACATATTTCCATAAAGAAAAAGAAACAGGATTGTAGATGCAGCACTAATATTGATATTGCCTGACTTTTAAGCATGAAAATGTGGAGAACAGCATTCTTAGGCTTTTCTTTATATTGCATTCAGAAATGCAATGTAAAGTGATAGAAGACTCCATATATAACGCTAAGGTCCATCATCGGGCCCTTTTGCTACTGTACTATAAAGCCTTGAAATCAAAAGTACTCCTTGCCTGTTTTGTTTTGTTTTTCACAAAGCTGGACACTTTTCTGGTAGAGTTCATGCAATAAATCAGGTAAAAGGTCCTCAAGGAATCATTCTGTAAGCACCAAGCCAGACTTCATCAGAGGATGCACAATCACTTCTTAACAAGGAGTATTATATGATAAATTTAATCTCCTTACTCATGCAATCCTATTGATATTACATAACTCTGAAAACAGACTGTCTTCAGGGACCAAGGAGACATTGTATTCACCCCTTTTGTACTCAGAGATGTCCCCTTGAGATTTCCCAGAAATATTTACCTTTGGGTGGAGAAGAAGCCCAAGAATTTAATGCCTAGTCTGACAACGTGAGCAAAATTAAGTAACTGAAAGCAGGTTCTCAGAAACTGAGAACGTTTCTGCCCTAAAGGAACTGATACCACATATGAACGTGAAATATGCATGTGTAAAGAAGCATAGAATAGGGAGGCAAAAATATGTGCTGTTCCTCCTTTTCATGAGTAGGAATCTGTTTTCAGTTCCACCTGGGTGAAATTTCCTCTGTGTCATGCATTAGAGATCTTTACTCTGGAAAAGGAACGATACACTGCTGGCACCAGAAGGGAGGCTGTTACACATAACAAAAGTGTTACACGTATATGCACAAATACTAAAACAATACAACCAACTGTGCACTTAAACATAAGACATAAAAACAAACCTATTCTGAATTCATTGCGCACTTCCTTTCTATTCTTTGAGAACAGACCTTCAGCTTCACAGTGGAAACCTGACACATGAAATTGGAGTGTAGGTTGGAAGCAAGAGGATGACTTCAATATGATGGAAAAGTACTCATTTCGTTTTCTTGTTAAGTCTAAAATGAGACAGGCTAATTATACGTGGGGAACGTGTCCTACCCCACAAGACAATGAGTATTAAGGGGTTTATCAAAAAGAATGTGTCAGAAACAGATTTTTCCCATGGTTACATTGAAGTTGCACATGGAAAAACAACTGTGTTTCAATCTAAAATGACACCAAAAAGCCAATAACTCTACAGAAGTAATTTTCCCATGACAAATCATTTGAAGAGCCCATAAAGATAAGAGAATACCCAAAAAACAGCCTTCTACACCATCAAGTTCACAAACAAGCCAAAATGGTATGGTCACTTCATAGAGAGAGACAGTCTGCTTTCGGGACCTCTTTTGTGAAATCTCAAAGGAGTTTCACTTGTTTGGCATGGGCAGTGGCAGATGGGCAATGCAATGGAATGCTTTCCTCAGTGCTTCAGAGGCAAATGCTCCCAAACTCCAGCTGTCACATAATCCCTGTGATCTGTTGAAGGGGTGAGACAATTGTGTTCCCACTGACCCTGCAATTTTCAGAAATAACCAAGCTGCTTGGAAATTCCTGCCTATGGATTCATGTTTGTCCCTACCTAAACTTCTCTCCGTGAGTTTCAGAAGATCTTAACCGCAGCTGCCAAAGTCAGGTGCTGGAAGCTGAACTCCAAGCTGTACACTTGGACACTTGAAGTGATCCATTCCTCATAAGCTCAGAATAGACCCCACTAAAACTTCTACAAGAAATGTATGTCTTATGCTCCTGAAAACATCAGGTTAGGTATCAGTGAAGCAACAATAACTTACAACTAAGTAGCAGAGGAGAAATTAGGCTACTGTGCTCCCTGCGGAAAATAATCAAAGAGGTACAGTGAAATTAGAGCATTTTTATGTACAAAATGCATGTTATAATTTAAAAGTAGCATTATTGCTGCACAGGAATATTACAGCCAATAAAAAACACCAGTTTTCTGAACAGCAGCGTAGCTGTTATCCTCTGATGCCTGACAGAGAAAACTGGACAATCTGCAAGAAGGACCAATTGATGTTAATGAAACTGTTTCAGTCCTTATACTTACTGTGCTAGTGCTTTAATTGTACCTCCTTAGAAAGTCTTTTCTATCATTTGTCTTGTATGCATTTATCACGTCTCAGAAGGGAGCGGCATCTCTTCTCCTTCTCCACACTCTGTTGTGGTTTAACCCCAGAAGGCAGTTCAGCACCACACAGCCGCTCACTCATTCTCCCCAGGTGGGATCAGAGGTATGCATGGATGAAATGTCTCTAAGAACTTCAGGGTTCCACAAATCATCAAAGCAGAGATTTTTAGAGGAAGAGTCAAGCACCTAAACACTATCAAAAGTTAATGCAACTGGGAAGCTAGCATCTTTAGGGTTTCCTGAAAAACTTACGCCTAGAAAAGGAGGTAAAAACAGCAAACTGTTTTCTCTCAGCGTACTCGATATCGCTACCAGAGCTGACATATTGCCTATCGTACAGTTTTGTGCAAAGCATCACAAGTTATGCTGCATGGCAAAAGGATCATTAGGAACAGAATCGTTAACTAACATCAGCAAATATCTGCAGAAATGGAGGCCTAGCATGCAATAATGGAGGTGAAGCCCTTTTTTAAACAACTTGGTATTTACATATCTTCATTAATAGTAAAATGCATTAATGAGTAAGAGCCAGTGCAGCAGGAAACCTCTCAGGGGATCAATTAAGACAGATTTATTTGAAATAAAGCTGTTTAAAAGGAAATATGCAATGTAATGCAGGGCAAGGGAAATTCTCTGTTTAAAGAAATGGTTGCTTCTCAAACCAAGTTTTGATGAGCTTTCTTCACTTGTTTCAAATGTCAATTATAAGAGAAATGGAAGGCCTGCACTGCAGTTTTTCCACTTGTTGCTTCTTGTCACATGTAACGAAGGAATACATCCAACTGAGAAGATGACCTTGCTTCAGCCAGCAAAATACAGAGTTCCAGAGAGGAAGTGTGATGATCTTTTTTTCAGCCAGTAAACACTTGCACAAAATCTGCCTCCACTAGGTCCAGGTTTACCTCAGAAAAGAGATAGTCTTTGCTGAACACAAATGCATTGCTGGTAAAATGGTAGATGCTACTGGCAGTACAGCCTGTGAAGCTGGACAGGATGGAAATGTAATGGCTGAGTCTAAATACCCAACCTGGAAAGGATTTCTTGAGGAGCATCCCCGTAAGATCCTAAATAAGACATGTTCTCCTGCCAACAAGTATTGTGCAAATAGTCTAATTAGGAAGTGTTCTCTGCTGCAAGAGGCGGTCGGCTTCACAGCTTGGTATTTCTGCCAAACCACTGCGAAGGTGGTGTGCCCCAGCCTTTAAGATGCTTACTGCAGTTTCTCTTGTTGAAATGCTCGACATTCCTCTCCACAGACTCCTCTAGGTGGTATTCAATTTAATCTTCTAATTAATCCACTTTGCAGTAGCATTAATCAAGGGTGGACTCTGCCCTGCTTTTTACAAGACCTTTTGCATTTCCACCCCCCTCACTAGATTCAATTACCACTATGGTTAGTTGAAACTGCTTCCTCTTCTATCCTAAAAAGACCAATGTTATTTTTCCTGTCATCGGCTATAGCGACTCTGCTTCACGTAACCAGGATATACTCACTATGAAACATTCACATCATTCACATTTCTCAAGACGGTAGCTGAAGATGTGAGAGTTCTCAAGGTAGACACCACATGAGTTAGTGTGGAAGCCAAGATGAAAGAAGACGAAAGAAAGAGATGCTCTTCAGTGGCATGTGTCTGCCCTGCTTGAAATTTACTGTTAGTTTCCCATAATGCCTCCTTTTTATAGCATCATTATCACAGAATAATTTACCATCAGCCTCACTAGTTGTATTAAGTCTCTTGCAAGTTTATAAAAAGAACATTGTAGCAAGAAACATCAATTAAAACCACATTGAAACAGAGCACTCTGTCTGCACTGAGACAACCAGGTTCCAGTTCCAGTCTGCAAAAGAAACAGAGGCAGCACATGCAGGCAGACTCCACAACTTTTCTAGCACCCAAAGACTGACCAAAAGTGGTGACCAAAGAGAGATTCCAAAGGACTCCACAGAGAACTTCCTGCTGGGTTGAAAGATGCAAGAAGAATAGAGGAGGATCATTAAAAGAAGACAGGAAATAATCTTGAAGATAAGCACACACAAATACACATACAAAAAAAAAACAAACAATAGACATCTGGCTACTGGAGACTGCAAGGGTCACATGAATTTCTTTGGTTAGGTAGATACTTCATCACTGCATGATGGTTGTCATCAGAAAACTCCTTCTGAGCTCTGAAAGTACACAGGGACTCAGCTCCTTTAGATTACTGTAAATGCCAAAAAAATCCTATGCTAACTTGTACAAAAATAATTTATGTAAATGTAACCAAGCCAGTATTGGGATTCGGAGTTAGGAATTCAGGTTCACCTCCTTTCATTGTTCCTGAATAAAGCGAGAATCCAAAGAAAGCAAGACAGGGGTAGCAAATTGTCTGTAGTAACATTTAACCTCAAGTGGATTTTATTCTCAGAGCAGAAAAGCTACAGGAGAGTGGGGAAAGGGCTTATGCTGACAATGCCAATGGTCCATTAACTGCAGCTGCTCTGCTGCTGGAATGATCAAACTCAGGTTTAACAGCAGTCGTCTTTTCACTTTACAAGGAAGGCACAGAAGAGGCTTGATCCAGCTTATAAATTTTGAGCTTTTAGTGTAACTGACAAGAAAAAACTCATTAATGGAGACCTAAGATCTGAAAGAATTAGTAGTGTTACTGACTTACCACATCACCCAAACATAACCTCAAGGTTCCCTAATTGCTCTTGTGTTTCTCTATACCACTTGTGCAAGAGAATCAGGGATGTTAAGAACACTTTCACGCACTTGATGAAAAAAAAACAAACTATGTAAGCTGAAAGCCTTTAACAGCCTCATAGGCCGATGGAAGGAAAAAAAAAGTGAGGTCATTATGCTCCAGTATTCTTCTCAGCTGCCCTCAGTGGGTATCAGTCATCATTACAGCACTCTGAATCATAATGGACTCCAACAGTTTAATAATGATTGCAACACCCTTCCTAATGAGGTTGGTGCTGCCCTCTGATGTGAATATTCATAAAACAGGGCTGGTAATGGGTTCCGTCTTGATTAGCAGGCTGTGGTTCTGTATCAAGTTTGAGAGACATCTTTTGATGCAAAAAAAATATCAAATTAAATCCTTGTTTCAAGCAGAGTAAATGAATTTGACTTTAGGTGATCAAGAGGGGAAAAACTTCTAATTAGACACGCAAGCAATCATCTTGTTCAGTGTTCTTTCAAAGAAGGGCTATAGGGATGCAGAATCCTAATAAACCTTCCCTCAATCACCTTTTAGATAAATGTTAAGAATGAAAATTAAATGTAATTAAAGTTCACTAATCTGATGTGGTTTCCACTGATAGCCCTTCCTTTTTTTTTTTTTTTGTCCTGTTATCCTTAGCTCAGACCCTCTCCCCCTTTCCTGCCAGCCTCATCTCTTCCAGCAGGAAAGGCAGGAAGGCAAGCTGCTGCCTGGAGCACCAGACCCCAGATGTAAGTCCAAGGACTGGCACTGGCTCATGCTGCACTGCCCACCACAGCCACTGCTGCAGCTGCCTTTGAATACAGGTGTCATAGCTCTCGGCAGTGCGAAACCTGAAGTACCTCCCAAGTCATTGACATAATACTAACACTTCTGGGGTTTTTGTTTATTTGGTCGGTTGCTTTTTTGTATTCTTTTTTGAGGGGAGAGAGGGGCACTTAGTCCTCTCTTGTTGAACTGTTGACAATTTCACTTCATCAATAGAAAAATAAATGGAATCAGCCTTTAAATATTAGGAAAAACTTCTGGCCATTAGATTAGCAGAATGAATCCCATTTCCTCCTAGGTCCCTAATGAGGCCAATTACATCCTCTAGGACATCCCTGAATCCTACCAACCCACAGAACTGGAATTCATGAGGTTGTCCTTATAAGAAAGAAATTTCCTGGCTAATAAACAAAAACTGCAGCAATACTGCTGTTAATCCAGACAGGCGGAGAGTGACTGATTTGAGCAAAGCTTCCACTTGCTTTCGGAAAGAAAAGAAACCAAACGTTTATCCCTCTCTGTTCATGCAAGATGCTCTCTGCACAACAGGAAAAGGAAGGAAAAAATCAGCCTAAATAGAGATTTTTGTACACCAAGAGGAACTGGACTAGATAGGAGCTTTAATAATAACAAATAATAACAGTAATAATAAAGCTTCTGTGCTCCAATGTCAGAGTCAGAGCAGACAGGAGTCTGCAGTAAAAAAGGCATTTCTAGCCAAATGATGGGGTGAGGGGAAAAACAAAAGGAAAAACTGGAAGCAGGGGTAAGCTGGTCTCCCAGGCTCAGTACAAAGCCCAAAACAGGTGCACAGTGCTTTTAAACCTCTCTGCGAAGGTGTTAATGTGAGACATCCCATTGCAAATATAGCTTCAGGCACTGCTGATCTGTACAATGGGGACAAGACTGCCAAAAGCACAGGACAAACAACGTGTGAGAGAGAGGTTTTTCTCTGCTCTCCTCCATTTACAATCAGTCAGTATTAACTTGGGCAAAATATATGCCTGCCTTCCCTTCCCAGATGCTCAAAAGTATAATGAAATCATGAATTCATTACTGAACTCAGCTTCTCTGCCCTCCCACCCTAACTTCCCTTCATTAGCGCAGGCCGTTCCCTTCCCTTTACTCTCCAATGCTTCGGAGCAACAGAAAACGCTGTTTATGGGAGCGCTGTTTTCTCCTCCTGGCCAGTGACGTTTTAAAACCCCCAGCACGTAGGTGCTCAATTGCAAGAGCACTCGGTATCTCAGTGAGCAGCTGCTGTGTCACTGCCAGCCCTCTCCTGCAGCAGACCTGTCACCAGCCGCCACAGTTCGGTGCCAAGCCCACGGACCACTGGGGGCCAGCAAGCAGATGGCTTATCTCAAAGTCTAATTATCGGTGCTGACTGAAAAGCCCACAGCCAGGATCAGAGTGGGACAGCACTTTCCTGGGTTACCGTTTAGGGGAAGCGGTGGTAAAAGAGGATGGGATAAGGATGGATGACTGCAACTTTGCTGCCAGGCTCGCAGCGCACCCCAAGATGGTGGGGAACACAGGTCTGAATTCTGCTCTGGGTTCTGCTGACATGTGGCTTGCTGCAAAAGATACACCAGGAAACGTGAAACGTCTTTTACAAAAACAGAAACAAAAATCAACACCTTTCCAGCATCTTCAGGTTTCACAGAAAACGGTGCAGCAAGAATTAACAATACTTCCTTCTCTTTTGTCTGCAGTAAACGCTGCATGCTGCACTGAGCTACTCAGACCATACTCAATCTGAGCTGACAGCTCAGAACAGTTTCCAACCATACCTTTTCTTTCTTTTTGAGCCTGCAATGAAAAGAACAGTCCCAAATAAGTGAGCTAGCAACTCGATATTAACCACACCTGTTTCATTCACTTTCAGAAAAGAACAACAAAGATAGCCATATTAGAAGGAAAAAATCAGCCCAGCAGTTCTGGGTCTTGTTTTTAAATCTAGGCAAATTTAGAGATAAGCCTGAGCTCAAATTAAGAGAGACAGTGAGACCGATGCAATGCAAACAGAGCCCAGAATGCCAATGCCCCTCTGTCCTTGCCAAACAACCATCTTAATATCCTTGGGCTTGGGCCATCCACCCTGCTCTGTACTCGTCCTTGTCTGCAATACTATCTGCTTTTTCAGCAGCAGTAGTTACTCAGCATTGCCCTAGATGCCACTGACCTCCTATCTCTTCTTTTTGTAAAAATTCTAGGGTTCCTCACTGAGTGGAGTACCCAGCACATATCGGGCTAAGACTCAACCAACTCATTTCAGCTTTGAAAACACAACCAACTTCTCCTTTACCTTTCCAGACAAGTTACCTTTTAAGACAAGTTCAATACCGTCTTACTAAATATGTCATCCCCGAAATTGTGGAGACAGAAATCATCAGGTCTCTTTCAATTGTGCCAGTTACTCTTCTGTATCTGAAAATACTAGTAGCTGTATTATTCATATTTAGTTACTATGACAATGAGAAAATCTCCAATGGCAAAACAAAAGTCTTACTGTGGTTGCTTCTACAAAGGGATGTAAAGTCACAAAAGCAAGGAGATCTACATTACCTGAAATGGGCTTAGTGAGAGAGCCAGCACTATTTAGATGAAAAAGGGAGGAAAGGAGGACATGTCTGAAAGTCAAGCAAAATATTCTCCAACTCTGCAAATTAACTGTAATACTAATATAGAAATTAAAAAGGGCCATGTGTTGTTACATGACAACCACATGGCTAAGGGCATCCTAAGGCTTCTTTGAAGAGGAGAGCATTCCTATCAACATCGTGAATTAACATTTGTATGGGTTGCCTTCCACAGCCTTGAAGCAACCAACATTTGTTCTGCAGCTCAGCATGTCACTGATTCTGCATCCCTCCCACTAACCTGCCTTTTTGTGCCCATGTGTGCAAACAGTCCGTGACAGGCACCTTTTGTTACCCCATTCCACGCAGCCAGGCTTCAGGGAGCAGAGAACTACAGCAGGAGATCACTTACCCCATCCTCTTGGTTAGGGAGATGCGTGTCATTGGAGGCGGGGCAGGCAGGGAGAAGAGCTTCCTCTAGCTGGGTATCTGCTTATCTACATAAAATGCTTTACGCTGAATAAAAAGAGACCATAAAATGTTCGTATAAGTTGACGAATAGGTTGCTTCTTTCACTGCTCAGTCTATTGTAACCCCATCACACCGGAACTTGAAGCAACCTGGCAAAAATGTAAATCAGAAGACAGGCAATGCTCTCCACCCAGTCACAGGTGGTGGAAATGCTATCCAGAGAGAGATCTGCAGGACGTAGATCTGCGCAGATCTGCTTAGGCCAGCTGAGGGTCTTTAAGCTCGCTACTTTGAGTATAGGACAGCTAGAGCAGTCAGAGTGGGCTTGTATATATTGTTGCTTGCCGCACGTACAATAGTGCTGCTGCTTTTATGACCGCAATAAAAAGGTGCCCGGACTTGCCCTTGGAGGTGTTGCCACACTAGGGAATATTTGGTACTTCATTTATTTCTTGAGCAGCAAACAGCAAGGTGAGGACCTGAACTTCTGTAGTCAACGTAAGGCATTAAGTAACACTACATAATATTTGTAGCTCTACTCTTCAGTTTTATATTAAGGGTGTCAGTAAAGGAAGAGGAATTTAAAAGCTCTCAATAAAGTCCTCCTAATTAGAATATCACCACAGTCTCTGAGCACCTGCATGGTCTTAGTGTTCCCAGTATTCTTTCAATAATTCCATCATCTGCCACAATTGCACTGAACTGCTATGGAAGTAGTCTCTTAAAAAAGATACTGGAATGCATAGGCACAGGGAAATATAATACATTGGCTGAAGTAGACAACGGGTATGATTCAACATGACTATTTCCAACTGTAATCGTTATCAGATGTTCCACAGGCAGATTCGGAAAAGAACATGCAGGAATTAACTAGCCTAAAGGAAACATCAATTATGTCCTAAAGCAAAAGCTTACATTTTTATTTTTTTAAATGAGGACTGAAAACTGGATCAGGCTAAAAATCCACCTTGCCCACTGTCTGTCTCTCTTGGGAACACCACCTGGGTATAACTGAAGGGAAGAGCAAGGCAAGCTTACAACGAATGATACTTCCTCTGTGTGCTCTCCAAGTTCCTAGCTGTTTACAGCTAAGGCACTTGAACTCTTGAGCCTTGTACTCAATAAGTCCTAATGGGTTTTTCTTCCACAAATTTGTCTCCTCACTTTTTAAACCCATGCAAATTTTGCATCAAAACAACCCATGGCACTAAGATAACAGTTCAGAGGTGTTCTGAAAGGAAACACCGTCCTTCACTTGTTTTGTGCCTACCAGGTAACCTCATTAATGATTCTCCAGTTCTTGTACCAGAACTGGTCAATAACTATTCCCCATTCTCAATACTCATGATTTAATAAGCCTCCATCCCAGATTTTCTCCAAGTGGTTTCTTCTCCACAGTGCAGAGGCTCAGTCTACAGACACTCCTCAATAAGGAAATTGATGTAGACCTTGAATTACGCTTATCATCTTTCTGTCTTTTTTTTTTTTTTCCTGAGGAGGAAGAGTGATGATAGGAGGAACAAAGAACCCAAACCACACAAAATATTAAGATGAGGATGCCCCATTAATTTATTCTGCAGTACAAAGATGTTTTGCTTTATTCTCTGTTTCTTACTAACAATCACTAACATTCCTAACACAAATTTTATTTTTTGGAGCCTATTTAGTGGTAATTTTGAATGCTATTAGTATTCATCAAAAACAGAAAGCCTTGTTTCAAATCTTATTAGAATGCCCTGCGACTCAGCAAACTTCTTTCTGCCCAGTTCTTCCTAAATTCAATTTTGATGTCCGTAAGTTCAGCCAGGATTTTCTTCCATTTCACCAGTGAGTCTAACGTATTGCCTTAAATTCAAAGAACACCTAAGAACAAACCATTAGCATTTACTCTTCTTCTCCCTCAAAAAACTTGTCCTAAAGCTCTTTGGGGGAGAAGGAAGGAACCTGGATTGATCCGTCTGCCTATATTCTCTCCAAAGCCTGACACATTCTAGAAAAGTATGACTGCACACGCTGTGTGTTGAATGATGGTAATTAGTTACACGTAAGGAAGTACATTCACAAGTTACACAGGCTAGCTGTGGCCTTCAGAGAACATCCTAATGGAAGGGACATCTCTGCTCCAGTGTTGTCTACATTGCTCAGGCTGTGTACCAAGTCCATGAGCTAGCTAGTGCCACACAGCCAGGACACTGTACGCTTACTCTGCTAAAACCATGGCTGTTTCTACAGATATCTCCTTAAGTCCTCAGCAAGTAGTAAGAGAACTACTACAGAGATCTCAGCTCAAACATTCAGTAATCACTGGTCTCAACACTGTCAACAGTAGACACTAGTTTTAGCTCTTCGGTTCATCTGACACTCCTTCACAGCCATCCCAGCCATCTACCCACCTCCATGGATCTCCCCTGGAAGCAAAACTATGAAGTGTTTAATCTCATCTGATTTTTCTACCCCCATACTTTCAGGCTGAAACTGTGCTGCATCACAACATCTGCCACTAAGCACTCCTTGCTACTTCACCCCAGTGACTGCCCAACTGTTACTGCTGGAAAGAACAAGCATTTCTCATGCTGCTCTGACTCACAACAGCAGTAGCGAATCATGCCCTGAACCCTCACCTTATTGATCTTCCGTTTTCACCTGTGAAAAACTCAGCTATTTGGAGGTTTAGCCCATGCAAGTCTCCAATTTTCTCTTAGTCTCTTTCAGAGGCTTCTAGGCGTGCAGAGAGACCTGAAGTCTCCTGAAGGAGGGCTCTGGTCCTAAGATTAGCAGCAACACTGCTGCAACAAAGCCAGATTATTAGAGTAAGGTAGACAAGACTTCATTATGGATGTACCTATGCAGAATTCCAGGATCTCTTAACATAAAAGTACAGATAAAATCTTGACAGAGAAGCATGGAGGAAAGACAAACACTCATCCCTCCTTCCCTCATCCTACTATTTTCTGAAGTCTTAAAGCATTTCACACCTGTATGCACCATCATACTCAGAGTAATACCACTGTACAACATATGATGTCCCACCATGTTCCTGGGGTGAAAGCTGTCTAATACAAATACTTTATGGCACATTCTTGATTGTTTCACACTTGGTCTGCAGTGTAACATGGCAGACAGATGGAAGTAATATTTCAGTGTAGAGTTAGAAGTACGAAAAGCAGGATCATAGAATATCCCGAGTTGGAAGGGACCCATAAGGATCATCGAGTCCAACTCCTGGCACCACACAGGTCTACCCCAAAATTCACACCATGTGACTAAGTGCACAGTCCAAACACTTCTTAAACTCCGACAGGCTGGGTGCAGCGACTGCTTCCCTGGGGAGCCTGTTCCAGTGCGCAACCACCCTCTTGGTGAAGAACCTCCTCTTGATGTCTAGTCTAAACTTAGCCTGCCTCAGCTTAACCCCGTTCCCACGGGTCCTATCACTGGTGATTATGGAGAATAGGTCACCCGCCTCTCCAATCCCCCTTGTGAGGAAGCTGTAGACCATGATGAGGTTTCCCCTCAGACTCCTCTTCTCCAGGTTGAACAGGCCCAGTGACCTCAGCTGCTCCTCTTATTTTCCTCTCCAGGCCCTTCACCATCTTTGTCGCCCTCCTCTGGACACTCTCCAACAGTTTAATGTCCTTTTTGTACTGTGGTACCCAGAACCGCACGCAGACTCAAGGTGAGGCCGCACCAGCGCAGAATAGAGTGAGAATATCCACATTCTACCTGATTACACAGGTATGAATTAATATAATCACTAAATTAATATAAATTAAACTTTTTTGCAACAACCTCAGACACAGATGTCTACCACTTGATCTTTCTCACCTTCCCCCTTTGGCTTCCTCCATGTTGTAAGATTAGTTTCACAAAGAAATTAAGATTAAAAAAATCCACTGAAAGTAAGAACATAATGGCTACGTTTTTACCGTTAAGAGTTATTTCTCCTAGCTTAATCCTTCACGTCGTCTCACTTCTGGCTTCTCCTGACAGTAGCTAGTAGTGTCAGAAGCATCAGCACTTTAATCACTGGATGGGTGGTAGTCAGTTACTCTCTTTTTCCAGTGCCAGAAAATGATCTTACACCTCTTACACTTCTCACATATAATAGATAATTACATGGTAAAACACCCACATATTTCAAATTTATTTGGAGAGGGAAAGAAAGAGGGTTGCATTGACTGGGTTTGAATACAACTGTTGCTTTGAATATTGACTAACCTTACAGTTCCCCAAGCACACCACCAATTACTAAGAACATCTAAGCATATTAAGCACGTATGAAATACAGTAATGTATTTTACACTGTTTTCTATGCATCCGCTTCTTTCTTTGCTTGCATAATACAATGGGGAACATGCCCGTGTTATCTAAAATGCCTGCCTGTCGCTGCAAGTCAGATGTCACATTCAGTAACAGTTACTGCACGTTCCTCTTCATCCCCCAACAACGATAAAGCAGTCTCCTGTTTTGTCACTACCCATCACAGCCCAGAGGCATCCTATAGCTTTAGGAGAGTATCCCTTAGTTTTCAGATATGTACCACTGAAAACTACCTTTCATAAATGTTAGTATATTTGGGAAAAAATACAGGTCACTTGGTAAACTGGAATCCAGTCTTTACTGGCAGGTGCAGTAGCAGCTGGAACATGGGAACAAGCATCATTTCTTTTACTGAAGTCCAAGAAATCAGGAAATTACCTGAATACTTACATAGAACCTCAATAATAGCCAGCATTTACAAGTAGATGAACTATTTATTTATTTAGAGGGTAAACAAAGGCTACAGTGCCTACTGGAATTCGGATACCGGAGCTTCGGTACCCAAGTTTCTAAAAAAGTGCCAGTCTCTCTGGCAGGGCTAGGACATTCAAAACTGAACTCCTTTTACAAGAGAAGCTACTCTGTGCATCTGGATTTGGATGAAAATGCACATTTTGAAATTAGATGGAACCATGCCTAACTAAGAATTAAAGTCTTGTTCTGCAGAGACAATGCCTACAAAGCCTGTATACGTAACGCACATTCACTAGGGGAAACCAACCCCAATTGGTGCTAAGTTAATTAATTGCTTGGTGGTAACAGATGGTTCATATCTGAGCTGCGGTTTTCCAAATTCCTGCTCACGTGCTGTTGAGCCGTTTGGACAAAGCAAGTGAGACCAGAGGAGCCAAGTGTTACACTCACGTTGCATCCAGCGATCATCACGTTATTGTATCTGTTCTGCAACTTTCATACACCGAACTTCTGTGGTACAAAACTTCCAGAGTTCTTGAGACAACGGGAGGTAAGACTTAATCCTAAAAAATATGTTAAGAAAATTGGTGTTCTATGACCTATAGCCACAGTATTCTGGGGGACTTCAGGCTATAGAGTAGATACAGCAACTAAGAAATGAATCAAAACTGTAGTTCTTCTGACTAAATTATTTTTTCCCTGCTTCTCCAAGATGTTTCCCTAGGCAAGCATCTTCATTTCTTTTTAGTGTGGACTGAAAAATGTCAGCAGAGAAAACCATAAACATGCCTCTTCTATTCTGTCTCAAGTTTTGAATAAAGCTACAGATCGGATTCTTTACTGCAGATTATCAAAGTTGTTGTGGGGATTTTTTTTTTTTTTTAAATGATGCTACCCAACTGTGAAGGGAATAAAAGAGGGGAAAAAATCACAGCCATGGGAAGGCAGAGCCCATCAGCCAGCTGGTCCTCAACATGGTGAGCAAGAAAATCCTGTGGGGTTCTCTCTTCCTCACCTCATCTGGTTTATTAAACCCCAGAGACAACAGACTTCACTCAGTCAAGGACACATGAGTTGCAGGCGGGGGAAGACCCTAAAGTGCAAAGCAGATTAATTTTTTGGTTTTGCTATGACAAGCTGTTGGGGGAGGGCTGCTGAGGAGGGCTACACAAATGCAGGGTGACTCACAAGCTCATTGTTCCGATTCCCCAGGGATAAACAAACTTCTCTCTGATGAAATCAGAATGCGCAGCAAATTTACATGACTGATGACTAGGTAACAGAGCCCATAAACTGATATAACTTACTTATTCTTTATATGCATCCCTTGTATTAAAAAAAAAAATCTGAAGGTTTCAATTTTTTAATGTGTAATATGAAGTGTGATTATTAAAAACATTTTTCTACCAGTGAGTTCCTCAAAAATTATTCTAATAATCACAGCTGCTTAAATTGACTTTAACACTGTGATTCATCACCTTAATTACAGAGACTTCCTGAGTTTCCTGGCTGTAGGATGCCTAACCATGCCACTGAAAAAGCACTATAGGTGTTCCATAACCGTTTCATAGAATGTCGTGAGCTGGAAAGGACCCACAAGGATCATTGAGTCTAATTCCTGGCTCCACATAGGACCACCCAAAAACCAGACCACATGTCTGAGAGTGTTGTCCAAACGCTCCTCTAATTTCAGTGCCATGACCACTGCCCTGGAGAGCCTGTCCCAGTGCCTGACAATCCTCTTGGTGAAAAACCTTTTCTTAACACCAACCTGACCCTCCCCTGTTGTAGTTTCTTGCTGCTACAACTACAGCTCAGCAAATGATAAGATGCTTCCAATATTTGACCAGTCTTAAACAGATAATTAAATCTAGGACAGACTCTCCAAAATATAAATGCTTACTTGACCAACTGTTCAAGGGCTTTGATTTCGCTAGTTGTAAATGGATGCATTTTAACACCAACTTGAAGAAAAACAAAACTTAGAGGTCTCCAACTTAAGCATGGAAAAGGGACACACCTCAGCTAACCTTTGGGCTTTGCAACACCACTGGCTGTGCTTACAGAGAAGAGAGGAAACAAGGTTCTTTCTCCACAGTGGGAAACTGAGCCTGCAAAGGTGGCAGCACAATGCCACTTGGCAAATAACATGGAAAGGGCATGTTAAGGGAAGAAAGACAAGAAATACCTATAAAGGGGGAGGGAGTGCAAAGCAGCACAAAGGCTGCATTGAGGTGAGAACAGAACTATATAAGTGATTTCTTCTTACGTGGCGGGATGACACACCAGCTAGGTAGATGACTGGTGTTTTTCTAACAGTCTCTTAGGTTTCTAACATCACTCATTGCTTTCTTATTAACGTGGCATTTCCTTTATTGTTTTGGTCCGTTTCAGCCAAGTAGCTCTGTGCCTATGAAGTCTACGCCTCTGACCTGAACACTGGGAGGTTAAAAGGTTTGTTCACAGAGCGTTCTGTAATTACTACAGACAATTCACTGTCGTCCAATGGGTTCTAACTCCCCATTACATCTATTTTTAAACAGCTATCAAATCCCGTACAACACAGCAGCTCCTTGGATACACGGGTGTTTTTCTACACAGAAAGAACACAGCAGACTTCAGAGCAGCAAAAAGATATTCAGTTACATGTGTAATGCTAACAACATCTTCGCCCTAATCCTATCACCAAGTATGCTTTCAGAGATTGTTTTACACAATATATTACAGTTAACTAATTTGTTTATCAGAATCATACAAGAGCAAATGACACTACAAACTATTTCCCCATATCAACATTTTTTTTCTGTCCCAAGCAGGCCAACAAGCCATTAATCTAGCATATTTTCATTATAAGTAAACAGCTGTATGCCACGAGCTTTAAATTAAACCCAACGTTTGAGCCCATATATAGCAGCATTTCGTCAAAATGATAATCAGTCATCAATCTTGTATGTTCTGCTATGCCAGTGGACCACGTTACTGTATACCCATACCTTTCATCATTTATTTTTCAAAAGAATTATTAGTTCTGAAAGTCCTGCTTTGGTCTACAAATACATCTTCTCTGGTCTGCTGTACCGGATAATCTTCCTTGATTGCCATTTTGTATTATCTCCATTTAAGCTGTGTATAGATGCAAGTGCTTTTGCAGGCTCATTTTCATTTTTTTAAAAAGCACTGAACACAAAAAAGACCAAAAAAGGCTAATTTAAAGAAAGTGTTAGTTCTTTCTTTCTTTTTATGTAATGGTCAGAGGATTTAGATGTTAAATGGCATGCATTATAGGTAGGCTGAAAACCCGCTCCAGTAACAGTGCAAAAAGTGTATACGGGTTTGATGTTTCTTCCTAATCCCTTATGTAGTTTCCATTACAGGAACAAAAAGGAATAATAATAATGAAAAAAAGCTGATGTTGAGAGGTAAGTCAGAACAGCAAAGAAACTGCAAATCTTATACCTACCATATCTAGTTGTTCCTAATATACACCTGAAATATATACATGCACGTATGTTTTACTGATGCTACATCACAAAACACGAATTGAGGAATTAGAAGTAGATTTTTAAATTAGAAAATCTCATCTTTCAGGGGAAAAAGCAAGCCATTAGATGAACACATTTACAGACGTTTTCACTGCTAAAAACAGATAAGGCTTTTGCTTCAGGGAACTAATGCAAAGGAACTTCCTTGAACTAGAACTGTGAACGCAGGCACTTCTCTTGCAAGATAAAGCAGTCAGGCTCAACCTCAGAAAAAAGTTAACGTGCTGACTTTGCTCAAATTCCTTTGTTGCAAGATGGAAGATCTTTCTCCCTGGTCACATGGAAGTAACTCATTTTCTTTAGTTACCTTAAAATAAATTGGATTTCTCTTGATCATATTTAAATTAGACATTGAAACCACTATCTTATTATTTTGTGATAGTGTCTGCATGTAATCTCTCCTGCCCAGAACAAATTACTGTCCTTCTCTTACTAAAATCTCTTACAGATATTTGAAAGTTTCTGCACCTGCTTGCTATTAACTAACAAGAAAGCTAAAGAACTGATAGTCACTCACGTTTCCCGTCTTCCTCCTGCCATTCTTATTTTCCCTTCTGATAAATCCCTCTCAGATTCCTCTGCTATCCCTTCTCCTAATCCAGGCCCAGCTACCTATCCCCTTGTTTCTGGTTTTCCCTACAGAACCTGAAGCTCTGACTCTTTCATTGCTCCCTCCAACAGCATTTCACCACTCCCTTGCTGTCTCTCTTACTTTCAGCTCTCAGCTGCTTGTCACTTCACACTTCTAGCTTCCACTTCCTCAGCCCCACCTATGTCTGACAGCATTTTTGGGACATCCAGTTCACAGAAAATGTATTGAAACTTCTCTACAGCTAGTTCCTAGACCCTAATGCTACATCTCAGTCACTGGTTGCACCAGTCAAAATGTACGTAAAAGAGCTAAATTAAGGGTAATTGAGCAAGTCTACAGTTTTCTTCAATTACGGTAGAATTTACAGGAACATACGCAGGCGAAAGAGAAAGGCAAGGCAGTGCCTGATCATTTTTGGCCAGGGAAGGCCAGTTTGATAGCAAGCCCTAAGATGTTAGGAAGGTGACAGGAGGATAGAGTCCCAGGGACAACCAAGGATTTCCTTAAGGGTAGCCACACCACACTGATCAATACCACATTTTATTCGTGAGGTCTTTTTGCAAAGAGCTCTGATTTTGTGGATTATCTTCTTTGTGCCATATGGGGCCTGGCTGGGCATACACCGTCTGGGCAGATTAAAAGCATCTGAAAGCAACTTGGTAAATGTGCACTCAAAATCATGGAACGAGATACTGAAAGTAACAGGTTTATTGTTTGTCTTATACGCATAAATATTAAAAACGTTTGACCTACTTGTGAATGGACATGTTATGCCCTTGTAGGAAAAACCATTTAATTTTAATTTTACTCAATCCAAATATTTATAGTTTCTTCTAGTTTCACAAGGTAATGACAATTTTCTGTAAACTGCAGACAGAACACACTGACTCCCTGTTCAGTGAGGGTAACTGGAGAAGAGATGCATTAGGAAAGGCAGGCATTTTATAGGAGGGAGATGCGTAGAGCTTGCTTTGCTATCAAGACTATTATTTAAAAGTGAATTTCTTAAGAGTATGGCTATTCCTACAAGGCAAAGGAAACTGGTTTGTAGCTGAGCTCTTAATGATTGCTTCTCTTTCATTAGCTGTGGGTAGGAAGAGTAAGTAAAGGACTGCAAACATGTATTCATGATTCTCATTAGCAAAAATGGCACTGTGCAAATCAATTTCCATGGATCCTGCTAGGATGGGCTTTCTAATTAGTCCATCATTAGACACCTAACTTTTCACCACTTCTTAGACATCAAACAGTCCATCACCCCAACACATCACCCCAGCTAACAAGGAGAATTTTAATGAAAGCAAGTCAAATTGGCTGCTACCACAGAAAGCCCACAATAGGTTTTGCTATTAATCTTTCCCTATGCTCATTTCTATTCTGTATTCTAGTTTCCGTTCTCATAAACCTTTTCATTTGCACCAATAATTTTTTAACCTCTTTTTACTGAAGAATAGAGCAGCTGCAACATGGAGAAAAAAAAAAAAAAAAACTCAGAGAAAACCAAAATAAGGTACAAGCTGAGATTGCTATTGGGTATTTCAGAGCTTCCCATCCTATGATGCTGAAGAGAAATGTCAGCTTGCTGCTTGTGGTTTTAAATGGAAGCAGCCCGTGAAAAGCATTTGGCTGATTGGCTCAGCAGTGTGGTTTAGATGAGCTTCCAGCATGGTCATCCTGCTTTACACAGTGCAGATGCTCCATTCCAAATGGCGGGGTTCAGGCTTGAAACACCTATCAGCAGGCACAAAAAGGGAAACTCCCTTAAGTTTAAAAGTTATTTGACAAACGCATGCACAAAGGAATAAGACAAAGATGAAAAATCCCTCTCAAAACTGAGCAGCCATTTCTGTATTTGAGTAGCAACACCAATGTTTTGTATTTTTTAGTTGAGGGAAAAATATTTAAAAGAATAAATTCTACATGGATATGTCCCTAATTCAAAATAGCTGCTCCTGCCTCAAGGAAAATCTGCTGCCCTACTGTTCAGGCACAAGCCTGCTCATTCCGATTTTCTGTTTCTCTATCATATTTTGCCTCCCTTTCTTCTTCATTACGAGGGACATTTACATGAAACAGCATTTTTGCTTTTAAGAGTTCATCTGTTCCTGCTGCTTATCCCCCCACCTGAAGTCATAATCCTCCGTTTGTGACGACATAATAATTTCCACTGCGACCAATTGTGATGCCACAAACAGAGGATTATGACTTTAGGTGGGAAATAAACAGCAGGAACAGATGAACAGTTAAGAAACAAAGATCCTGTTTTCATGCAAATGTCTTTTGTCATCAAGAACAAGGTTAGAGAAATGCAGAAAATATATGGTAAGAGCAAGCAAGCAGAATGGGTACTAAAGAGAAACTCTCTGAATTTTCCAGGAGGCATTCAGCTGCTCCTTCAAATTAACTTCCTACGTAACTAGGAATTTTAAATGTCTCTGAAACGTAGGTAACTTTGTATTCGATTGAATTGCCAGTATAATGTGATCTGAATTATTGACACGTTCTCCCCAGCAGGGCTCATGCACTCTGCCATGGGGGTTTATGAATGGAATTTTATAAAAGGGGGTGGTGGTGGTGGGGAATCAGGAATCAGACCAAGAGGGGTTTCTGATGTCAAAGCTCAGCTGGGCTGAAAATGTTCCTCCCCTGTTTCTTCCAAACAAACAAATCTCCAATTTCAGAAGTATCACTAGCTGAATTAATATTCAGGTAATTCAAAGAACAGAAGCAGCAGCAGCAATTTCGTTTTTAATTTAGTTTGGATCAATTTTGAGACTGTGGCAGTTATAATTAGAGAGATGCAATAAATAGTTAAGCTCCCTCTAAATTTATTCAGAGCACAGGCTGTAAGATACAGTCCAAAAGGACACACCTAAACAAAACAGGGCAAATTTTTGCTGTGCTTAGTGAATTAATAGAAAAAATTAATCAGTGGAGAAGAAAAACATCTGATACTATATTTCATCATGGAATAAAACCAACTCCTAAGCAAAACAATTTAAAAATTTCTCAAATTTTTCAAAATACGGACCTTTTGCTTCAAAATGACACATTTAGAAATAAACATTCAAAATACAAGCCGAAAAACATTTTTGGGGTCAAATGAGATGGTTTGGGTTAATTCAATTTGTTCTCAGCTCAGCCACTGAATTTACCGCTACAATATGGAGCTGAGCGAACTCAAAGCTCACATGGCAGAGCTTCGGGGGTAAGTTATTTGGTCCAAACCATCCCTGCCAACTTGGTACAGAGTTGATGTGCTCCTAAGACCCAACGGTGGTGACCAGCACCACTCTCCTGTTCTCAGACCTCCCCCCAGTAAAACTTCCAGAAGGAGTGAGGGGGGTACGTGTGTATGCATTAATTTAGTAAAGCTCGCTGGGAACTGATCTCCCAGCTGGGACTTCTGACATCAGTTTGCTAACAGCCCCTGTAAACTCATCTTTAGAAGGCCTTCTCACATCCTGAAACAGATTGAAGCAGCCAAATACTAACACGATTTCTCCTTTGTTCTTTAATTTTTACTTTAGAAGATGCAGAGACCTTGGCTCAGATCCCTTCAGACAAGTTTTACGCAGTTCACTGAAGCCTGGGATTAAAGGCCCAATTTTCCTAATCTTCCTACAACCACAAGACCTCCAGAAGATGATTTATCCGTCTCAAGTTCTCAATCACCTGACCAAAATGCCTCACTGGCTGCAGAGGGAACAGAGCTATGACTACGGGAAAATCTCATCCTGCTCTCCAGCTCCCCTTCCATTCCCAGGCAATCCACTTCCATCCCACAGAACTGACAGCACGTTGAGCTGCGCAACAGGTGATTTGTGATCTTCCACCATCAGCAACAACCTTTTACCGTGACACTCGCAATGCTATGTTAAGACAACCATTCAATGTAGCCTCTGCTGCAAAGCAGGCAAAAAATTGCCCTGCTATTACATTGTCAGATTTTCCTAACCATTTTAAGGTCTCATTTCTGAGACTATTAATTTTAGACAAAATACACCTGTAGCTTCTGATCCAGGTTGCATAAACGTTTTTGTTTATTTGTTTTAAAAACAGTATTTTACTGACCTGACTGACATTTAGAAAGAAAAGGATCACAGAAAGAACAGGAAGAAGGAAGGAAAACCAAACACATTATTTTTAATGCATGTCTTCTTGAAAACGTGTTTTCTCATACAGCTGTTCCTTTAAGCCAGCAACAGACGTGGGTGAGGCATAGAAATCAACTCTAAAAACTGGTCTGTAATAATTAAAGTACACAAATTGAACATAATTAAGTTATACCAGCTGGGCATGTGCTATGTGTATTTCAATGATGAGGTCGGCAGTAAAAAGCTGCGTGGAATGGATGTTAAGGTAATTTCTATACAGTTTTCCACTTATACTAAAT
Organism: Oxyura jamaicensis; assembly: GCF_011077185.1. Classification (NCBI taxonomy): domain Eukaryota; kingdom Metazoa; phylum Chordata; class Aves; order Anseriformes; family Anatidae; genus Oxyura; species Oxyura jamaicensis. Next base: position 31,199,389 of record NC_048897.1, read on the forward strand.
GTGCCGAGATATTCAGATTGTAAAAGGGTCTGAAGTGCAAGAAGCAAGTTTGTATTTAAAAATTCATTTAATAGATCAAATTAAAAAGTGAAATATGAAAAATTAAAACATCTCTCCACTATTATCAGTTTGATAAAATGGAAAGAAAGAAGGACAATGAAACAATTTCACTCTCAAATTTGCTTGCAGTTTTTGATGTGACCCCTAGCCATAACTCTCAAATCACTTCTCTACAGAGGAAAATTACCCGTTCTTACAGTCTGTAAAAGTTATTCTTTTTAAGAATATTTTCCCTTCCAAATCTTGTACAGGATTGTACAGAGAAATTTGGAACCTGCAGCAACAGGCTAACTTATACCTGTTTACGCACTTTAAAAAGGCATATACCATTTCTAACGTCTCATCCTTAAAAAGCAACTGAAACAGACCTGCAGTCCAAAATGTTATAGGGGAAAAAGAAAGGGCTACAAGGAGGTCTCAAAAAGTCATCTAGTCCACCCACAGTTCACAGAAGAGTTAATGGTTTTGGTATTCCTGAGAAAAATCAAACAACACACGAGAAAGACATCCAATAATCGAGACTATGATACCCTAACCTACTGCAACACCTTATGGAGTTTTCTTCCTGCTAGAGATAAATTCACAACTTGAATCTACCTTACTGTAGATAGAGCTCTTTACCACTTCTTCTATCCAGCACCTATGCAGAGTTCACGTTCCTTTTCTTTTTTCAGCAGCCTTTCAAATATTTGAAGGTTACCCTTAAGATACCCCTCTGCTATCTTCTCTCCTTCAGACTAATCAGCCCCAGATAATTGTCCTGCTCCAAACAGCAAGGTTTCCAGGCTGGATCATTCTAACTGCTCTGTTCTACGCTCTTATACTGCTTGGACCATGCACAAAACAGAACCCTATACTGGGTCTTAAGGATTATTTCACGCATGTCTAGTATACACCCTCTGACATCCTTTTTTCAATTCCAACACATTGACTTAAATGGAAGACAGACAAGGTGCTAAGATCAGATCTTTTTCTACAACACCCCTGCTTAGCCAGTTAATTCTCTACTCTGTTCATGCATGCTATGCCGTTTATTATTCTGGAGTCCAGGAAGATGCACTTTTCCTTACAAGATATAATTCCATCTTCCTCCCAAGCCACTTCTCCAACCTGTCAAGATTATATTCATTTCTTGCTGTGCCCTTCAACATATTTGCAGTCCCTCCCAATTTCATATCATTTGTATAATACAGATGAAGTACAGAAGAGCATCAATGAAAACACTGAGCGCTGCTGGTGCAGGACCGACCCCGCAGGCTGATGTCTCCCTACATTTAAGAGTGAACTGGTGGGCACAGTGAGCTGAGTAGTTCTGCAGTGTTCTGCAGATGTGCAGTCCTTCACACCGGAGACCACTGTGCTGAGAAAACTCTGTGAAGTTTTCTTTTCTCCAGATATAAATACTACGACAGAAATCTTCCGCTTTATTTCCCAAGCCATATCTGCAACAGACACTCAAACTGCTCCCAAAATAATATTCAGTTACTGTTAAGCATGTTTTTGAAATTTATATTGGCAGAGACAAACAGAGCAATCTACCAACTCCTCAGCAGAGGACCTTTGTCTCAAACTTTATCTGAGAATGTATCTTTATATATGAACAGATATATCACCACATCCACAGAAGGCACAAGGCACGTGCTATTAACAAATGCCAGTGTTGGAGACTTGACAGGCACTAAAAAAATCCAGTGCTTTAATATTGCTGTAACTGCAAAAACAGTGATTATGAATACAATCCCACTATGCTCACTGTATATTAACTTTTTCTGTTCCTTAAGAAAGATGACGAAACGCTTGGCTTTTGCTTCTCTATACCTCAAGTGAATTCAGGCATTTGATTATGTCCATAGAAATGAAGTATTTTTGACAGCCTTCATCAAGGAGATGTCAAACAAATATTATATATGCATCCATCATTGCTACAGCTCTTGTTTTTAAATTATATGACTTTAGAGAAATTGAGAAAAAGGTGACACTTCTAAAGAAGATGAAGTATACTACCTAATGATAGTGCTTTCCTGAGACAATCCTTGGCAAAGTAGACATTTAGTGACTATGGCAGAATGAAACATGGAACATGGGATACCAACAGCTGTTAAACTTAGCACTTTAGACCACACTTCAAAGGAAAGGACATTTTACTTGTCCTGGTATTCTAAAATGTACACCGGTTTGGTTTTGTTTCAACTGAGGAACACAACTAGCTCATTAGAATTACTAAGCCCACTTATTTTTCCAGTATGGTGACAGAGAAGGGAAGAGAAGACATCTGCTAAAATAGAATGGCAGTAATAACCTTAGATGGACACCTATCTGTCTCCCTTAAAAATCCAATACAGTATTGCTGTAATTCGCTCCCAACAACCGGCCATCAATTCATCTTTTCAAGAGAAGTTTAGGAGCATACACTTCTATTGATTTTAATATTAAGAATAAAGCTGGAAAACAGCCACCTGTGGAATATCTTCCAAATGTGTTTCAAAAGAAAGACCTTAAGCTGCTTCCCTGCTTAAATCTCTGCAAATTTACATACTTGGAAAAGCTGAAAGAAATGTCTTGCTAAATTCAAAACAGTGAGCTCTGCAGTAAACCACAGTAACCTCACCAAGTGGCCCCACTGATGCACTGGGTGCTCTTTGCATTAAGGATGATTTCATACCTTCTAAACTTCTTGAATTCAGGAGGAAATCAATGTTTACCACCCAAAGCAACATATGGAATTAGTTCCCATTCAACCTATGTAAAGGCATTTATTTTCTATCCTTGAAAGAGCTTTACATCTCAAACTTGGAATATCTGGAGACCTCACTTAATGTAATCTCCAATCCTCCATCTCAAAGCTTTCTATCCATCTCCACAAGCTACGTTCAGGAAAATAATAACTTCTCTAAAGGAGAAGTGTATATTGTAAAAGTTTATTTTTAATCAACTAATAAAACTGGAGCCATTCAAAAAGGGGCCTCAGCTATCAAGGCCCGATACACTGGAAATATGACTTCCCCCAGCAATGCTCACCAGAAATTGTTTCATCATTTATAATGAAAATACTTAATCAGATAAAAGTCACAAGATGCATTGCCTGACAAGAGTCAGTGAAGAACTGGGAAGAGATGCAATATAAGCTACCACAAATATAACAGAGAGGCTTACATGTTAATAAAGCTGACATTGCAAACTCCTTTTGTATTTAGGTCTCTATCCAATGTTGTGTTGCCGTTGTCATTTATGAACTTGTATATTTGTAATGCATCAAGTCAACAGAGCAGCCTGCTGAATTTAGATAGAGATAACATGATACAGATAACACAAACCTACAGTGACCTTTTTTTTCAGAAGGCAGGTTCAGGAGGATGGAGGGCGATTATACCTCACCATTTTAACAGCATGTCATAAAAACAGAGATCAGAAGACAAACTGCTTTAGTATTTTCCCTCTAATAAAATACCCAAATTCTGGAAAAGCCTCTCCAGTGCCACTATAAACACTCCAGGGAAATGCAAACATTAGGTTCTCATATGCTTGAGCAGTCACCGAAAACATTCTCTCTCCATTAACAACACATTTGTTGGTCCTCGGTTTACACACAATACATGTGAAATAGAGGTATGAAGTTTTAGGACTGTCTAAATTTGAGGTTGATTCACCACAAGCAAAATTACTAACACAGCATCTGACAAACCACACACAAGAAAGGATGTGAGGCAATGGCCTCAGATTGTTCCAGAAGAGGTTTAGATTGGATATCAGGAAGAATTTCTTCAGAGAAAGGGCTGTTAGGCATTGGAACAGGCTGCCCATGGACGGGGCGGAGTTAAACACCTCCCTGGAGGTGTTTAAGAAACATGTGGTTGTGGTGGTCTTGTAGTGTTAGGTGAATGGTTGGACATGATTACCTTAGAGGTCTTTTCCAACCTAAATGTTTCCAGGACTCTAAGCTTCCAAAATGTCTAGTTACATTGCTTCAAACTAGAAACTCACCTGGTGACCTGTGAGATCCCACCCACCTCATCAGCCACTCATTACCATCAGCAGCATAACCCATGTATGAGCTGACAAATTGAGAGCAAAGGCTGAGCCAAGAACTCAAAGCTTCAGTTCTTCAGTGCAATTTTCTTGTAAAATCTTGAAATAATAATTTACTTTTAAAACCTCTTTTGCAGAACGTTCTCAAAGATTTAGCCAAATTAAAAATACAGACAGCAATTCCACAACTTGACAAGCCTTAACTTCATTTCTTGAATGGAAAGTTCTGGATACTGAAAGAAGAAACGCTCAAAGTCTGCATGTCTACTTTAATAGACCTGACAATAGGTCCTATGAAAACTACTGCTGTTCAATTAATATTAACAGATTTATTTTTTAAAAATATAGAGATATATGTTTTAATTTCCAAATCATCTTTAGAAGGAACAAAACAGGACGGCAGTTCTATTGGGGAATGCAGCATTATTAAAACTATAAATCCCACCAAAATGAAAATAAGTCTTTTTATTTTTTCCTTCCAGTACTGAAAAGGGTAAAAATGGTTTCCCAGAAGTTCAGTAGACAATTTAATATTTTATTTAACTAAAGTAAGTGCTTTGCTTCCTTCCTTGCTTCTCCGAGGAATAATGGGTGCTCTAAAGAGATATGAGATTGGAAAGCCCATGCTAAATTCTTATTCAGCAAAACAGTCGAATTCACGCCTTACATCCAACATGTGCCCAAGGTACAATGACTTCAACTGAATTAAGTGTTGTGTAATGCATCCAGTTAGTAGGGTTACTTTCCTAAATCATCACTGAAGTGGCCTAACAATCAAAAGGTCTTCATTTACCACACCAAGAAGATTAGAATTTCAGTAAAAATGAAATGTTAGATTAAGAAGCAAATTGTCTACAAATGACTGAGAGGTAAAGGCATTGTTTGGGGCTTTTGTTTGCTTTGTTAACTGCATTAAAAAGGTCTTTCTAGTACTTAATTCATTTAGAGCAAAATTTGCAGAGATGTGCATCCACAGCATGTACCTGTTACTGCACCTAATTAAAAAAAAATAAAACTGTTGCTTTTGCTTGGAAAAGTTATAGGAGAATTCTAAGTCTAATTTCCAACAGAAAAAAAAAAAGAGAAAAGTACATTATAACTAGCCCAACTCCTTGGAGCTTTACCATTAGTTTCATCTAAATTCCACAGCCTGGGAACAGCACGACATCCAACTATTTAGCAAGCAAGCATCTATCCACTTGTCTCAGTTGTGCCTGACAAATCTTGCATAAATGCTGCAGCATACCCACCCAGCTTCCACCAGTAGACCAGGCCGAAGAACCTCACTGCACATTATGGCACTAGCAAGCAGTTCACATGCACCACAGCTTTGTGGTGTCTCCTCCAAAGGGAAAAGAACAAGAGTTTACTGTTAGCTCTCTGTCTTGGAAGGGATTTATTGCACCCACGCTATTTTTTTCTATGCAATAAATGGACACTGATTTGAAAACTGAACGCTTTAAGAAAATGCTTCAGTATGTGTCAAGGTTAAACCCGTCTCTGCTGTGTGACCACTTTAACAAGATTTGTGAACTTGCCTGTGCCTGCAATGATGAACACCAGACATATCCACACCTTCCTTCCAGCACCGCTTGGGTTTACGCTGCCCATCCAGCCTCCCCGTGACTAACCTCAGTTTGGCACCTCTTCCTTTCCATTTACAATGCATCCCTTTTCTTTCTGCTAGTTGTGATGGTCTTCTTTCCTCAGGTTTCCCACCTCTTTTTATTTCTTTCAGGTGGCAGAACAAGAGAGCAAAGAAATGGAAGCAAAGATGTATCATAATTTAGCAATAGTACAGATGGTATATAGGCTCAAGAGCCCCTATCCATCACCGTTCTTAGGCCAAGATGAAGAAAATACCTTTTCTTGTCACTGCCTCATCCAGTAGGTGAAAAATATCAATACAAAAAAGGTTCAAAAGCAAGGAGAAAACAAAGACCAATTTCAAAAGGCAATGTTGGTAACTGTTGCAAGCACTGAAGTAAGGGATTTCACAGCATGAGGAAGAAAAAACACACACCTGGTAGCTTTAAATTTGAGGCACTACGAAGCAGATTTGTTTCCATTTCATCTCCATATGACAGGGGTGCTCAGTAGGCATCTGTATGTACTTCGGGACAGATTTGCAAATGAACAGCGTGTTTGACCTTGGTAGCACCTACACCAAGCCCAAGTAAAAACTACTCTGTGTTTCCTCTGGTGTGTGAGAGGACTTGATGTGCTGTCATCGCGAGCCTCCCACTCCAGTCTCACATCCCCTCCTCACCAGAGACTCCACACTGACTGCTCAAGCAAGGAGATCAGAAGGTAAGACACTACCCTGTTTTTCAGGACAGATATGCAGTACAAAAGCAGCAAAAAGATATGAGCAATTCATCTATGAAAGCTTACTCAAACAGCTGCAGAGAGAGATAGAGATTAGCAGGCTGAAAGAGCTCAGGAATGGCAGGAGCAGAGGACAGAGGAATCCTGTATAACCTAACTGATCCTGTCAAACCTGAGGCTGAGGGAGGACCGCTGCCAAACGTTTTTCCAAATCTCCTCTTCTTTTGAAAGTAAAGCTGTTGTGAGTAAGATAAAACTCTGTTTAATGTTCTGGCCTCTCCTGTTCCCTGCCAGGGGTGGGGGGGCATGGGTTTGAGCATGTGTTTACAGGAAAGGTGCAGAACACAGAGCCGAGGCTCCGAGTGCTGGGGAACAGGCCCTCACAGACCAGCCTCCCTGCAGGAGAGAGCTTGGACAAGGGCTCCAGGGATGCTGCTGGATGCTGACCAAATGCCTTATGCATCTCCGTTGATCCTTTTGGAGTATTTTTCCAGGCGCCTGTAGTCTTATTTGAAGTATTGTACCACCACTGTGTTCATCTATATACAAGGATGAGGAGCTTAAACTGGAAAAATTGCACAGAAAGGTTACTAGAATGATTAGAGCAATGGAGTCTCTTTAAAAGAGAAATCAGTTTCTCCTTACAAATGCAGAGAGGGTAGGTGGAAGGGATAAGCATCCAGGAAGAACTCTGAACTACTTCAGTCAAAGAACAATGTTTCAGTTGGGGATCAAGCAGTTATAAAATGGTTGTATTCAAGTTCTGGCAGTGAAGTTCAGGAAAAGAAGACTCTAGGGTGAAGCTCTAGAATGCTTTTCCCATATTTAGGAGGAAGCAAGAAACTTGTTTGAAGATATGCTGAAAAGCTTATAAAAGGAATAGCATAAGTGACTAGTATTCCATTGTAGTCCCGAAAAAGGACCGGATCACTGTTTGCATTGTTTTTACTTTCTACAAATACCAGATTCAGGTCTTCTTAAGTAATGTGGAGGATTCAAAATAGAAATCTTCCTGTTTTCAATCCGTATTTTCCTCTCTTCCAGAGCCCCAGAAAACGGCCACAGATGGGCAGAAAGTTGGGTAGGATGTGTTGCTGTTCAGTGCAATTACATGGACAGATGCCAAAGTGATACATTCTGCTCATGTTTGATGTTAAAACATTTACAAAAATAAGAAGTGGAAGGCAACTCTATATAGTGCCACTGCCCCATATCCCAGTCAGAATGTATTCCTCATTTTTGAGTGGCAAAAAATCCTACCAATCTAATTCCTAAATTAATCTACAAATTTTAGCAAATAAATACTATGCAAATGCATATGCCTAAGACATTAGTGATATCTTCAAACTCTCCTGTTCTGATTTATGGCATATTATGGTTGCAACTTCTGGTCTGTTATTACAGGTTATCAACTCATACTAAGTTGGTGAGGAGCACAGCCAGAATACACAGTGTTCATATTCTGTGAATGCTTCTAAGCTTAACACCTAGCACGCAGTTGTTGCTGTTATGGAGGAGCACACTCAATGATCCACTGGTCCCTCCCATCTGTATATTCATAAGAATATGCAATAACAGTGATAATGCTGTGTGACTTGGGAGTCCCTTGCTAATAGTTACTGTGAAGTCAACTCTCCTTTTTTTACAGCCTGTGCTATGCGGAGGTGTTAAAGCAAAACAATTTAAGTGCTACTATACATTTAATAAGATAAAAACAAGTACTGAACATTACCACTCTAGATGCATCATTGGAGTTCAAAGGCTTTTCATTATCTAACATATTTCATTTATTTTTAGCTAGGTAGTTTTAGAAGTGCCTTTCAAATCACATCCTCCTCTATTAGAGACATTCAAAGCAATCCTTCAGACTTCTTTTAAAAGCTGCACAGCACTGAAACACATGGATGCAATCAGCTCGGTGATGGGCATGACTCCCAGCAAGCAACACTCCCAGGGCACTCGCCAATTTTATTTCAAGTTCACACATGCAATATCTGGCTCTTTAGTGGGATCTTCCAGCCGCATCTGTGTACACTGCAGGGAGGCCTGGTACTTCTGTTAGCAGATGGCAGCTGACCATTTCCCTGTATTATCCAAATGGGAACTGAATATCCACAACAATGACTGAAATTGGAACAGTTTTACATGAAGCACTGGAGAATTAAGTTAAAAAACAGCTACAGAAATGATGTTTAACTTCCTAGTCATTCCTCCTTCCAGCTTTCACTTAAACGTGGTTTTTCCAACCAGCTTTTTATGAAATACACTGTAGGGATGGCCTAGCTTTAATGGGCCATGGGCCATTACATTACCTAATACATCTATGAGGAAGACTTCTGGATCATTCCCCCTCTCTCCTCTTCTTCCAGCACTGCTTCACAGGAGTGTTGCCTGCAAGGTTCTAATGTGCTTCCCCTGGAACTGAACTACGTGGTTTGTTTTAGCTGCCTGGGAACCTCCCAGGACCACTCCTTTCCACAGACAGCCAGAGCACAGCTTGGTCCTGTCCCAAGAATGGCAGGCAAAGTCTTCATCGGTAACTCCAGAGAAAAGCTAGTTTCCTTCACAAAAAGACAGTGTTGATGTGAGGAAAGCATGCAAACACCTCTCAAGGAAAGAAGCTGCACCAGCTGCTATTTCCTTTCAAAGGCTTTAGAGAAACCCAACCCATTTAAGTTGTCAAAGCTACTTGTGTCAGGGAAAGGGAAATACATGTTGTGAAGTTACAAAGCAATACTGTACAGCAATTTTAATGTTTGTGCAACTAACTAGCATTTATTAAGGCACAAAAAACCTGCAATGTCTTCTGGGAATTAGTCAGGTTTGTTCCTTCAACGTAAAGGTGGAACAGCAGAGACGAGGAATACACATACCTTGTCTAAAACTTAAGGACAGAGAGGGGTTTAGAGAACAAGTTCCCACACCTCACTTTGGTCCTCAAATCATGACCACTCCATCGGAAACCTGCACATTCCTATACCCTGCTCCTGCAAATTCACTGTCTCTAAAACATGCACGGTCTATGCAACGAAAATAAAACATGCACGGTCTATGCAATGAAAAGGAAAAACACATCAGTACCAGCCACACGGACGGTGATGTCTAGTTAACATGAAGACTAAAAAAACAGAAAAGCACGGACCAAAGAAATGTGTCCAAATTTCAATCTACTGAAGACATAAAATGACACCCCTGAGACCTCACCTGGTAAAAAGAAGTGAATTCAGTCAGTCCATGGAAGGAGGGCAAGAGGTAAGAATCACTGCTATAGGCAGAGAGGCTCCCTAAATTGTTCCATTAAAACGCATTCAGTGGCTCAGTATGCAGGGGTCTAAAAAACACCTTACCCAAAGCTGTGAGACTTCAGATAAAAGGAAGCAAAATGGAAAGAGTCAGCCATGAATAACAGAAAGAGCAGAAACAGACACACAAAAGCAAAAATATATCCAGTTTTGAAGGTAAGAGATTAGATGCTAAGATAATAGCTTGCCAATACCTTCAAAATGTCCATGGAGAGGCAGTAAAATACACTATTCAAGATGTTAGCAAGAACATAACTCTGGAGAGAGCTGAGTCTTGCTACTATGAAAAACTTGGTTACAGTTAGAAGAAAGAATATGGCATGCTCTTCCAGGCAAGACTGCAAGCATCTACACTCAGATAAACAGTCCGATATAAAATAGATAGGCCTTCATAAATATTCAGTAGGGACAACCTTGCATACCATAGGGACTCAGGAGAGTGTAGATGACCAGCTATGTCTTCATTACCTCTTATATCTGGGATTCAAGTAGTCAGAAAAATCTGCATGGAATTACTCCAGCACCAATAAAAAGAAACCTACCTGGAGCAGTAAGAGGTCATTTTAGCTGATTTGCAGACTGCAAGGCTCTAAAACACATGTCCTTTGTTTAACTACAGAAGAGATGCAATATGGACAGGAGCTGTGGCATCCTTAGGTAGGGAACAAAGAAGAGTACTTCAGGACTAAAATTCAGCTTACTTCCTCATAAAGCCATGGTTCAGGTGGCTTTGTTAACAAGAGGGATGACTAACGCTGGGTGACTTGTAATTTGTAAATAGATACAGGAAAGGACGGTTCAGAGAATAAATCACTCGGAGCAAAAAAACCTTAGGATTCAGACCTTGCTCTTCACGTACATACCCAGGAGACGCTGGACAAACCTCATGTTATCTGATCAACTTAAACAGTGCTCAGTGTCCCAGATAATCAATTAATCTATGAACTTTGTCCATTCATTTCATGTTTAGTCAGGAGCTTTTTTTTTTTTTTTTTTTAATCCTGATATCAAGAGACTTTTAAACCCTCCCTTTAATATTCATTCATTCATTCCCCTCCCCGCCAAACCTGAGCATCACTTTGAAAATTCCTATCTAGCATTAACTTTGTTATATTGCTGAATGCAAATAGGGACTACAGAAGCTACTGTCTGCAGCTAGACTCTGCTCCTTGGTGGTGCTGCCTTTCTTTTAGAGAAAACACATACATATGGTATGAGTAAGGAACACTGAGCTCTAACGAAGCACAGGAAAACAGAAAAGAAATACATTTCTTAGAGACCCGCCTTAGCTTTAAGCTGGCATGGGTACATTTCACAAAAGATACCCCCAGGCTGCATGCACCATAGCTACTGTAAACACCTGGCTTCAGGTAGCACAGCTTTGTGCCGGTGGAGACAAAGCACCTTCAAAACACAGGGGCTACCTAGGGCATAAGGGCTCCTTAATCCATTTAACAATGCTATATACTGGTAATGATCAGTTGACCTGAGGCTCTCTTATCACTAGCATTCAGCAGTGTTGATGGGACCGTTCCAGCTCAATACTTTTCACGTCTGTTCTTGCCAATCTGGCTGGTTTTGCATAAGACCTTGATTTCCCAGTTCAAGTAAAACTGCGGCTAGAAATCTAAAGCCTGGCATGTAAACTCACACATCCTGTGCTTCAGCATACAACAGCTGCAGATTTATAAGCTAATTCTCTTGTTAAACGTGTGCAAGATTGGCTCAGTGCATTTAGGACTGAGCCTTATGGATTGCACCATAAAGACAACTACATGGCTCCCAGATGACTGTTCTTTTCTGGCTTCTGTTGAAAAGAAAATGAGGATTGTCCAGGTCCCATTTGTTTACGCAGTCCTCATTTACTCTTGGACAAAGCACTCTGATGCCCGAGCTTCTTCTGAGCTTGCCCTTTTTCATTTGTCTCTCAAATCTTTAAAGTATTTTTCTACCTGCAACAACTGATTGTCCTTTTTTTTTTTTTTTTTTTTTTTAATATAATTCCAAGTATTTGAATGGTCTCCATTGGGATCTAGTGACACAAGAAGAGTTGAATGTAGAAAAAAGGGGGTGGTGTGGGGTGCTTTTTTATTTCTGTTTTTCAGACACAGTATGAAACATCAAAGTTATTTGGTGGAAAAGGTACTTCAGCAGAATTAAAATAACTCCTTCTAACAATTTTATCCAAGATGGAAAGACAAAGCTTTTCCTTGACTTCAAAGAAAAAATAATTTAACATGATGACAGCTAAACAAAACTTTTCCGATTTCCACAATATGATTGCAACTTACTATGTTCCATCACAAATATCAACACAGCAACCAGAAAAGTACCATGTGTATTAAAAGAACAAAAAGAAGAAAACCTCAGGACTATACAGGAACTACCCAATTATCTGTAATGTTGGTCAACAGAAACAGGAAAGGAAACCCTGCTAAAGTAGTTTAGCGTCGCCTCCATAAATTTTGCCAAAGCACATCCATTTTATGAAATGTTTGCATATGTTCTCCTACTACTACCCTCAGCTGGGCCGTTCTTTTTTTCTTACAGACTCAGAGAGGGCCACAGCAGTGGCAATAAGGGAGAGTCTCTGTATTGTTCTGTAGTAGAAGTGGACTCATGAGGAAAAAAATCCATGTTACTGAAGGAAATGCCAACAATTTCAGTAATTTGTTAATCCAGTTGCTTTTGTGTTGTGACCTGCTACGATAAAAATGTTCTGGGTGCAGGTAGAAGTAGAAAATAAATGTGAAAATGATTCATACAGAAAAGTTGGTCTGTTACCAATTAATTATGGAGAACTGTCAACACAAGAGTTACTTTACATCAAGATGCAATCAAAGGCTAACCACCACTCATCAACTTCTAAAGATTATCAGAAAAAAAAGAGAGGCAAAACATGGAACAACCACAGAATGCTTCCAAACCCTCATTTTTCTGCTAAGAAATCCAAAGGATTGCGATTTTTTTTTGATTACAAGGTTTTGAAAAACTCCACTGTACACATCTTGGCAAGAAAGAAGCTCAGAGCCTGAGACTCCCCCGGCCACTTGGAGCGGAGGGAGCTCTTTGCAGCCGTGGCACAAGCTTAGGTCAAGGCCCGGAACCAAGAGCAGGAGGGGCTCGACTCCTACCCCACCTTTCTGCCTGCATGAGAAACCACCCACTCTGAGGGCAGAGGGGAGATCTGCACCACAAAACGTGCTCTCACATAGAAGCCAAAGCACAACTGAAACAAGGATTCTTTTGTGCTCCAGTTTCGGTTAAGCGGCGCAAAATCCCTTCCTCATCTCCCTGCTACAATGCAACTGTATGTGTACTTGCCCAGCACTGCTATGGCAGCAATATTACAGAACTGCTGTGAGAAGAAATCATTTCTGACATTACGGTGAGATTTGCAATATATGCAATACTTGAAGTCATATGCCCACAAAGAATGAGCAAAAGCAAATGCATTAAAGAAGGCAGAGTTTCTGTAGGAAACAACATTAGCATGTGAGCATGTCACTAAACAGAAGCATAAAACAGATAAACAGAGGAAGCAGCTAAAGGTTGTCTTACTTAAAGAATTCTTTAGAGCTTTAGAGCTTTTTAGAGTGCATCGCTTCATATTCTTTCAACATAGTCTACGTATATGCAGAATTTATAACAAATACCAGTGGGACAAAATAATACCCGTCTTAGAACATCAAAATATGGCTAGCACAATTATGTGCATGATAATGTTTTCTTCACGTACCGTAGGAAATGGAAGGAAAGGGGAGAGAAGAAAGATGAGAAGATGGCACAGCTTCTATCTACACACACTTTTCAAATCTGTACACAGATTTCAGTAGAAAAGTTTTTATAAAATAAACATAGCGGTTCCTAAAGGATGAAAACTACAAGCAAAAAGCATCACGATGTTCACAAGAACTAGGTGTTAAAAGCCTTGCATACCTTCTTCTGGTAGAATTACTGCACTAAGTGAATGAAAGTGATACGATATATGCAGTTTTGAGAAAAACTTTTCAGGTCAAATGCATGTAATACTCTCAAATAGCAAAGTCTGAAGTACATCTTTTTGTTCCTTAGCAGAAATTTCATTCTCAGGCGCCTCCCTTGTGTCAGGACACATCTTTTCAGCAATAATAGCAGAGCCCAACACTGAAAAACACATGAGAATATGGGTGCTGCACTCAACTGGCTGACATTTAGACTTACAAATAATTCTCCCCAGAGGAACCTATCTCATTTCTGTCCTATGGAAAACTTTTGTCTTTCACATAGAAGCAATACTCTCTTTGGCAACAGACAGCTGTTTCAATAGTATTTAATTTACCTCAGAGATGGAGAGTATGAGAAACCTGAATCAGAGACAGCACCAGGACTACAAAACATGATAGATGTAAAATAAATTCAAGGCTTGCACTAGAAGTTTTTCTTCCGGTGAGATGGATTATTAGGAATACAATGGGGCTGTCAGCAGCTTATTCATCTAAGCCCTTTTTCTAACTTTCTCTTCTTAGCGCTTTGCTCTTCACAGTGCCTTCAGAGCATGCCCTTTCAAGGAACTCAGCGGAGCTGACAGAGCTGACTTGCCATCTCCACACAAACACAGCCTGAAGAGTCTACATCCTTCTCACCTCTCCTCTTGAGAAATACACAGAAAGTCTTAACATACAGTACAAATGGATATTCGGTATATGCCTGTATACAGGCATATTTTAGCATTCACAAAAGCAAGCTCTCATACTGAACAAAGTCAAGTAGAAAGAAGGCAGATGCTTCAGACGGAGGGAGCTCTGATGGCATACCTCGGCTATGACCTGCAGCCCTGACGGCTGCTGCAGTTCCGAGCCCAAGGGTTAAATTTGTCCCTCTGCCAGTCTCTCTTATTCCTGGACTAGAAAAAGCTGTTGAAGGCCAATTCTAGCCTGTTCCTCCCCCACCTCATTGACATTGTACATCACACCTAATTCGCAAGCTCCCCAATCCTGTTATTCCTCTCCTGAGATTCATTTCAACAGACTGATGTAGTGCTGAGCTATGTAGTACCTAGCAACATGGAGCATGTTGGGAACCAAAAGCAATTAAAATCTAGCCTAGTATCGCCAATCTCATTTCAGTTGCAAAAAGAAGCATTTCATTTTGGATGCTGCGCTTCAACACATTACTAAAAAAGTGACCAGGACAAAGTGAAAATTTGAGCTGAACCTATATTCACAGTCCGGGTTTTGTTTCTCCAGTAACAGCAGAAATAGTTTCAGGATAACTCCAATGAAACTGTTAATTGTGCTGCCACAAGGCTGACAGGAGTTTCCCACCTGCATGGTGATCCAGATTTCCTGAGCCCAAGGGCGGCCTGAGGCGCCGCCAGCCCCCCGGCCCACACTGCCACTGCAAGCTCGTGCTCATGGGCATGGAGCTGGCGGCTCTCTGAAACCTGCTGCCCTGCTCAGGTGCCACTGATCCTGCAGAGGTTAGGTAAAGGATGATAACATTCCTTATCAATAGCCCATTTTCTGCCCCCAAACAAACCGAAGTGAGAGAGTTAAATACGATGAGCTGTTCCAGCAGCTCCTCTGCATCATCAAATGTCAGACAGCGATGACCTTAGCACTACTGGCTTCTGGAGGACACCAAGTTACCTGGTCTCCCCCTAGCACATATTTCAGCTTTTTAGAGCAATTTCCTCCCCCCCACCACCTTTTTTTTTCTTTTTTAAAATACTCAAACACAAGAATTTTCCCACAGACAAACTTGAAATTACCACATAGTATCAGTGTGTCATCATCCACAGCCGTTATCCTTTAAGCTTGGGTACAGCCACTGAAAATTTAGGGCTATTTTAAAAATGCCATGAATGCTCAGTTGTATTAATGCAGAGACTATTTTCTTCTGACAGCCATTAGAAATTCAAATCCCAATAGCTGCCAGGCTTACTGCAGTCTCCTCTTAAGCGGTAGCGGAGCTAGAACTAACCGCCCCCGAGGAGTTATCCGGACAGCTCACCTTTTGTAAGGTGACACAGAAGTGAAAAACGCTTTCCAGTAAGGAAAACAGAAGCTTGAAATCACAAAACATACCCTGTTTGGTGCAATCACTACCAAGGAAAACAATAGGATTTTGATTGCTGGGTGAGTCAGCTAGTCACTGCTGATTTATTCGTCTACAAGAGACAGAGAGTGAGGGTATGCAAACAAAACATGTTTTAGTTTATAGCACCTAAACCAGGGATTACGTTAGGCAAAAACGGCCAGTTCTGAAGCCTGGGAAGAAAGTTGCGACTAATCTTGCAGTCTCAAGAAGCCAAACTGCTGACACGTACTGCTGCCCTTTTAGGCAAGGAGTTAAGAGATTTCTAACTGCAAGAAGAGATGCTTACTCCAAGGACCACTAATTTAACTAGCCTCAAGAGGCCCTCTTGTCATTTTATACAGAAGGTTACATGGCCCTGCCTAATGCAAA
Source organism: Oxyura jamaicensis (assembly GCF_011077185.1). Classification (NCBI taxonomy): domain Eukaryota; kingdom Metazoa; phylum Chordata; class Aves; order Anseriformes; family Anatidae; genus Oxyura; species Oxyura jamaicensis. The sequence continues at coordinate 31,215,555 of NC_048897.1, forward strand.
AAAGGTACTGGACTTGCACATTAGGAGACACGATGAAGAAACAGTAAGAAAACTCATCCACATTAGTTTTTAGAAAGAGCTAGAAGAAGTCAGGCCTTTTCTGAAGTCTGCACAGTGGTTTCACAATGCAAAAAGACTAAGTCATTGATCAATTTTATGATTTTACAGTTGGAATGTAACAGATGAGTTAAAACAAAGCATCTGTATCAAGCACTAGAACTGCTGATCTGAAAGTTCATAGCTACGGTGGGTCAGCCGAATTGCTTTCAGCATTTTTTCTGCGGCTTTCCTAAGGCACAGAAAGAATTAATCTGGATGGTAAAAGCCCACATTTTCACCTTTTTGAGTGTGTGTGAAGGGAAATCACTTGAGCTCTGGATACCCATTGAAACTGCTTCTGTGTGCTTGATCAGAATCCTAAAATCCTGCCAAACTCATCTACATGCTCAGTGTTTGACAGTGCTTGTCAGCATCCAGCATCTAATACACTACTAGGTTCATCGGCTGAACCTTTACAGTTCGCTGTTAAAAATACTAGATGGTGTCTAAATCGTAGTATTTAATCTTCAGACAAGTCTAAATAAATGTTTTGTGCATTTTCAATCCAGATTCTGGACGCTGAAGAAGCTTTCCAGCATCCTCTGAGTAGGGACTCTTTACAAAGCAGTCCATTACCTACTTTTGACAGCTGAGAAGGCAATTTATGCAACTGAGGTGCGCAAATGAGCCAAGAAAGTTGTTTTTGATGCAAAAGAAATTAAAATGTAGAGACTTGAAGTCCTGATTGATACAGTGAATTGAAAACAGCAGCCAACAAAACTGAGTGTGAGACACACTGGGCTTAAACAACACTTCAAGTCATTTTAATGAACATTTCAAGGCATCACCACCACCACCAGTGAGCAGCAGGAGCCTTGCAAGTGATAGAGAATCTGTTAAAACTCTATTTATATCCCATCTATAAAGTGACAATATAATTGCATCCTTGCTTTGTATTGACACTCATTACAGAGACAGCATCACCTGACCAAAGATCAGATTGTCACAGGACACTGCGGTTGGAAACTTGGAATAGGTATAAAAAAATTGTTCTACTCAAAACCATTGCTTTTATTTTAAATTGGGTTATTTAATCACTGCTTCTGTAAGAGCCCAGGTAAGACTTAATTTTGACAGAAATGCACTACCAACACTGGTAAAGTTGATTTTCAGATAAGACAACTCAAAGGAGTATAGAATCTCATTAGAAATATAACTGAATGTAAATATATCCTATGCAATATGTATGTATGTATAAATATATGTAAACAATTCCTATGCAATAGCACTCTCAAAACAGGGGGAAGAGGCACCCTAGGAAACAAGATAGCAAAAATGGTTTGATGTTTAGGTGTTTTGTATAGCATTATCTTTATTACTAGTGATGAAAAAGTTTTATTTTTGTGGTTTTCTTCAAATTCAGAGGAATCAGTTTTAAAAAGCAGCTGGAAGAGAAACAGGTAAGTCTTTTCACTCCAAACCCCTACTAGAGGTTGACACCCCACACTTTTCATGTTGTCAACTAGCTCCCATAGGTTAATTGCTGTTCTCCCTGTGGCTCCTCATTGCTTGATGTGGAAGGCATCTGCCACTTCTAATGTGACACTTGATACTGACATGCATGGCCCTGCTCAGAGCATATGCACTTTCTTTGGCAGGGATGATACCCCAATGTTCTCGCAGACATAGACCACGCGGCCATGACAAGCCTCTGGAGAACAGCACAGCACATGGGAGCATCTAGTGGCTATGAAGAGTCAGCGTGTGCTTGGCTGCTTTCTTAGGGTTCAGTGATTTGCTATTTACAGACAAGCTGAAACTTTCAGAATTACAGTTTGTCGCTGCATCTAGTATTGCAGATCTATGAGAGGAGCTTGGATTACTTCTTGGATGAAAATCTTTCTTACCTGACTGTGAAGGTACTATCCTTCTTTGCAGTCTGGCTACTCAGGGGCAGTAACTTCAATCTGACTGGTGAACCAATGCTCAATTTCATAATTCATGACCACGTACTTCTGGGGCTAATTTGAAAACAACAATGAGCAATTCTCTGCATAAAAGTCAGGATGAATTATCATCAACTGATTGATTATGCATTTTCCCTCCCCTACTCAGTTTTCCTTACACTACAGTACCTCTTCAAAATGGTAGCATGATGTCTTTCAGTCCAGCTGCTTCAAAAAAGAAAAATCTGGTGTTCGTATGAACACAGACTGTGGGGGAGCAAAGGAAAATACACAAGACAGAAGCATGTGTGCTTGTTAAAGCTCTTATCATATGTATCAGCAAGAGAAACAGACACAGTATGTAAGCAAGGAACAAATTATAATTTATAAAAAAATTAAACGCAACCAGGAACTTTATTGTTGATTTCTAACAATGCACTAGAGCAGGTCTGTAAGCCTAAATGAAACACAAAAGTAAATGCCACTTATTGTGCTAGATATTTCTATAACCCCCTGCTCCTCAAGACAACTGCAGGAAGTGTTGCTATAGGTACTCATGTGCACGTGATCTCATCAAGCAGAACTATAGAAAGAGTTTTTAAAGGATCGCTGTCATGTGGCTGTAGCCTTGCACCTGCAGAGAGCTGCGGGCACAGGAAACTCATCTGCTCTGTTTCAGATCACAGGAGACTCTACATCAAGGGAGTTTTAAAAAGGGATGTAAATTGAAATTCATGTGTGTTCGTCACTGAGCCATACATCTGCCCCAGTATGTGCCAGAGACTCATGGACACCCAACAATGCTGTTTTGCAGGAGCATCAAAATCCCATGTTACTGACTTTGAGAAACAACAGTAATCTTTACAGAAGGAGAAGAAAAAGGAAAAACTGTTTAGCTTCAGCCTACTGACTTGCCATAAAAAATTGACAATTTAATTAAAGCAGTAGGTTTGGTTACAGTGCATGTTCCATGGGTCCTAAGTATCACCTGAAGCTTTTCAGCATTTCATGGGCAAGTGCCGTGTCATCTGTGTAGTGCCTTTGCTTGTGGTTAAGCACTTGTAGAAAAAGGTGTGACAAGAAATGCTGCATCCAGTATATACATAGATGTATGCATGTGTCAGATGTGTGTAGATATTTTATTGTGAGCTGTTACAGCTAGAAGCACCAATCTGGTCACCACATAACAGCAGGTAATTCTACAACAGAAACAGAGCTTCAGATTAGGGGGGAAAAGATTGCAAACTTTGAAAGCTGTCCCTAATTTGCTTCTTCATGAGAGAGAAAAATTAAAATGCAACACATGAAGTCAAGCTACCTTTCCCAGTACATTTTGGGCTTCAAATAGTTATTCTTGGACTTGTTTCCTTTGTCTCTCTCTGCACTCTCCCCAGTCTTTGCTGCTACTGTCTCCCTTAACCTCCTTACTTCATATCTCCTTCAGCTTTTGGTAATCTCCTCCCTGTTTAAGTCATAACAACAAGTGGGAGATGTGGTCAGGTCTCTACTGAATTGCTTCAGTCACTGCACTCGTCGCACTACTATAGACCCTATAGAGACCTGGAAAATCACCCTTGGATCCCTTAATCAATATACATGAAGCTGTGCCCTGAAGTAACTAGGTCTCAGGAGCAGGTGCATCCTGAGTGATGCTCAAGCATCAGAAGCCACAGGACCTCAGGTTAATGGAATCTCTATTTTCACACATGCTGTGCCGTTATCTCTTTCCTCCTCTATCTTCCTATTAGCATGCAATAGCAAACAGAGGCCCATTAGAATTCATAAACTAAGTCAATCTTCAAATTCTTGATTCATTTGTGTAGACTTCACAGGTTTCAACTACTGTCTCTGCAGGAAACTAAAGATCTGCACTCAGTTCTATATTAGTAAACACAAATATATAAATGCTGTCATGTGGTCTTAAAGGGATGATAGTGTGGAAACTCGGTTATTTCTGTCGCTGCATAGCAAGGAGTTGTGTAACAGGTAGACACAAGAGGCCAAGTCAAAGACTCTGCCGAAGTCTAAGTTCACCATTTCTTCCTTTTATCCATTTAAACACTTAAGAAAATGGTTTATTTCCTGCTGTAATGTATTTCCAAAATTCCTGCTGTAATGTATTTACAAAAAGGAGGACAAAGGAGAATCTCCATCCTTTACTGGATGCAGG